>NC_022017.1:16846971-16863236 GCF_000317375.1 Microtus ochrogaster
AAAACATTTTGTCTGTTAGGTAATCTTAATTGTTGGCTTATTTTAAATCATCCTTACCAGCGTCATATCATTTAAATTCGATAGAAAGGGGTGACATATTCACTCGGAAACCTCCAATAGCATTTCACTGCTGATATCATATTGTGGTGGTTTCAAAAGCCTTATGGGCTATTACAGACCAGCAATGAGGTGTTTTTGTATGTCTATGCTATCCTGCCCATTGAGGGAGTATTAGCACCAGGGAATAAAATCCATAAAAATAAAATATCCTGAACGGAATGTAAAATGTTTTTTAATAGCATGTTCATTTGTATATTATGGAGCAAATAGAATTCAGTTCATTCCATCCATAAATAACATAAGCAAAATGACTTGAATCAAATTAATAGCAAGCATGTAATTACTAAAGATGTTGATGGAAATTTAGTAGCCTTAGACAATCTTGTTTTACAGGAGCAAACCATGCATTTTACAAATGCTGGGCCTACCAATGAGAAGCATATTTTCATTCTGACAAAACTTGTAGCTTCTGGGGACTGACTCCCCCAGTTTGAACCCTGGCTCCAATGACATTCCAGTTTCCATGCTTCCCTCTCAGCATTCATGGGAGGGGGACATGAATACAGATGTCACTCAAGAACTGGTGTGAAGGTGACATCAGAAGGACCTGGCACTCCAGGACTGTTACATGTTTGCAGGTACAAATTTGGAAGAGAAGATAATGACATTCAAATTAGATGAGAAGTAGTCAATTAAAAATTATCTATCTATCTATCATCTATCTATCTATCTAATCATTACTTATCACCTTGGTTACCTTTCTGTTCCTGTGATAAAAAACCTTAACAAAAGCAACTTCAAGGTGAAAAGTTTATTTTGGCTCCCAGGTCCAAGGTACAGTCTGTCACCGCAAGGAAATGATGGCAACAGGAGCCTTGAGGGCACTGGTCACCTTGTGTCCGTAGTCAGGAAACAGAGAACAGGGGATGCTTGTCAGCTCACATTCTCCTTTGGCTTCCCACCCCATTTTCTCTAAGTAAGATAATGCCTTGCATATGTGTCTAGGTTTGTTGTCTTCCGGGTGATTCCAATCTCATCAAGTTGACAATTGAGACTGCTCATCACACATACTTCAGCAATCTCAAAATTCATAAGAAGTTGGGTATTGATTTATTTTAGAGCTACCTGCCCAGTTTTAGTTGTTTTTGACAATAACGTGATATTAGGTAGTAAAAATTGGGAAGGAGTATTTTAACTTCAACAGAACTTTTATTTCATGAATTAAATGTGAAAATAAATTATATAAGATTGAATTTAGTTTTCTTATTTTAAATAAGTTTATTAGAATACATCAAAACATTTTGTAAAGTGCACTGTTGTTAATAGTCTTTCTTTGGCCTGTAGATGGCACTGTGAGCTTAGATTTCTTGGAGCTCATGTAAAGCATTTTAAAGTTACTCTCAGCACTATAAAATTATTTGGATGCTACTCATGTTAAAAGTCATTCCACATAACATTTGATATGGTTCGTTCTTTTTCTTTTCTTCCTTTCTTTCCTTCTTTCTTTCTTTCTTTCTTTTTTATTTATTATGTATACAATATTCTGAATACAAGTTAGGATCACAATGAACTATATAAGTTAATATTCCTCAATGATAAGAGGCCAGGAGGAAAATGAAACTCTAACAGAGCCATCTTGTGTTGATTTAAGAGCAGGAGCAAAGCGGGAAGATAGTATAGTAAGATGGGAAACGAGAACGCCCCCTGCACTCTTTTCTGAAATGTTTGAATTTCTACATGTATTCATGTACTTGTTTCCCAGTTAAAAGCCTTGGTGGCTGCTTAAGTTTGAGAGAAGAGGGTAAGGGAAGCGACAGGTTCCAGTTGTCTTCAGGATCGTTCTGGCGGTCCGTGAGAGCTTTGCTGGGTCGAGACAAACGCGGACTGGACATCCAGAGGCATCTGACAGCGGCAGCGGAAGTAAACATTGCAGTTTCCAGGTTGCCAGTGTTACGGATTTGCTGTCAAATTCCTAGTAGGTTCCGGGGAGATAGTCCTATGCGTTATGGCACAGTTTGAATCTTGATTTTCAAGACTTCTGCTCTGACATTTTTTTGATAGACCATGAGCAGTGCGGAAGATGCAATGATCAACGAGCATTTGATGGCCCGAAGGTGAGGGGTTCTGGGGCTGCATAGGAAATAAGATGACTTATTTCCTCCCTGCTTGGGGAAGGCAGCAGCGCCGGGTCCTTTTCAGTTTTGTTTGATTTGAATTGCCACAAGAGCAGGCAGACGAAGAGGCAAGGGGGAATCAAAGCAGCAGGTCCCCACTGGCTTTCAGCTCTTTGTGTGACCAGTAATGTGTTGCTGCTTGGCCTCCAGCATCCCTTCGGAAGCCTTAAACGATATTTATATTAGCATTTCAAAGCATTTTGGAAGCGCCTTAAAATGCCCTTGAACTGCTCAGCAAAGGCTGCTTTCTGAGAGCGCCAGTTTAAAGGACAGGAAATGGTGTTAATGGATTTGATCCCGAGTAATTCCAGTGTGAGCTGTCAGGAATACCTCTAAGTTAAGAAGACAACTCTAATCTTCTTAAGCAGTTCAGTTTCTCGCTTTGAGGCAGGAATTAATTTACTCTGCATCTGAAGATAGGCCCTCCCTGACTGAGAAACCTTTTAGTTACAGGAAAGGGTAAAGACGGCCACGGATTTTAAAATTTAGACATTAGAAAACATAAAATACGGAAGAAATTATATTTATAAGTTTCCTTCATAAATACCCATGTCAACTACCAATAGAAAATAAAATCCTAGTTACAGGGTGAGAATTTGACTATGCACTCAAAGGGAGAGCTCTTTGGTTAGTTTAAAAGGGAAGGGATCAAAGAGCTAGTCTCCCTAGCCGAGGCTGATAGAGCCATAGGGTGGGGCTATGAGTGGAGGGGGCTAAAACCCAACTCTTTATGCTTTTATACCAAGTCACCCGATTCTAATAAGTCTTTGTGGTATTTTCTTAGACTGGGTAAGTCAGAGTTCTGGAGTTCTCAGTACAATAGGGTTTTAATTTTAATTTTAGCTGGTTCTTTCCACCCCCTCCCAGATCCTAAAGGACAAATGGGTGCTTTCTTTGGTGGTTCTTTTTTTTTTCTGAAATGCAAAGAGGAAGCTCTTTTTTCTATAAAAGCCTTCATGATTCTCCGTAGTTATAATATACTGGATTTTTGCATATGCTTTTCACAAAGAAGCAAATTCTCATCACATTTTCCAGATGTAACTGAAGGGAGCAGCATTTCTATGTCACCGGGAATGGTGCCGCCTTAACCGTTAGAACCCAGCAGCAGATAAGCCAAGTTAATGAGCAACGGCCAACGTGTTGAGCTGAGTACAAGAAAAATTCTTTGTAGGGGCTGGGCATGGGCTGGAGGTCAGAAGACAGCCTGCGGTAGGAGTTGGTTCTACATGGTTCTACATGGAGCTTAAAAAGTCGATCATGGAAGCAGAGAGCGACAGGTGGATGCCAGAGGCTGGCTGACAACACGGGAAGTGTAGGTCAGAGAATACCACATTTTACTTAGATTCTGAGAATACGTTCAAAAGACCCGCTTCATGACATGGTGGCTGTAATTAACAACAGTGGATACCTGGAAACTGTGAGAGTGGATTTTTTTCTCACTACAAACCAAAAGTTTGGGAGTGAATGGTAACTGCCTTGGTTTAGCTACCCTGCAATGCATACTTGTTTTAAATCATGCGATATACCACAAATATAGACATTTTTAAATTAACAAGAATAATGAAGAGAACCTATGAAAATACTTTTACAAATAAATATAATTTTAAATGTTTTATTAACATACATTAAATATGCATAGTATTATATGCTTCACTGTGGCATTTTCCTTCATGTTTACAGTGTGTTTGCAACCATATTTACCACTCATCACTTTGTCTTATCTCTCTCCCATTCTCACGGGTACAATCGCTTCCTCTTCACAATTACCCCTTTCTCTGTGTGTGGGTGTGAATGTGTGTGTGACCCAATTATAGTTGTGTTTGATTTAGTACCATGAGCGCCATACTAGTAGGTATAAGAGTGATGAGACTGTTTCTTTTCCCCATTAACCATTAACTGCCCATATACATCTGTAGGCAGACCTTTCTGTCCCACCTGCCAGCTCCCAAATAATGACATGGAGACTTAAATTATGAGAGCTGGGCCGATAGCTTAGGCTTATTTCTAACTAGCTCTTATAACTTAAATTAACCCATTTCTATTAATTTACGTGCCGCCTCATGGCTCATGGCTTGTTACCTCATCTCCTACATGTCACGCTTCCTCTGCATCTCCATGCAACTCTGCCTTTCTTCTTCCTAGTGGCCTCTGTGCCTGGAAATCCTGCCTAGCTTTTGGCCGCTTAGCTTTTAATTAAACCAATCATAACGACATTTTTACACAGTGCAAAGGAATATTCCACAACATACATCCTCAGGAAGGATACACCCCATGAGCTTCTCCCTTTTCCATGACAGGATATTAATGGGCCTCCATCTTGTGCACATCTGCTGGCTCCCACCAGTGCCTGCACCCATGTAGCAGATTCTCTCTTACACATACAGACACATAAATAAAAAGAACATTTTTTTAAAGGATGCTGGTTTACTACCAAGTGGTATGTAGATTCAATTAAATATCACCCAAAACATAGCCAGATGTTTGTATGAGAAATACTGCAATTGTGTGAGAATACTGTTATTTCTCATAAATTTAATATACAATTACCATGTGAATTGACAATTCCATTTCAAGATATTGACCAAAGATGAATGAAAACACATGTCCATAAAATTGGTTTAAAATGTTGACAATAACATTATCTATATTAGGCAACAACTGGAGAAAACCAAAAGTCCACAAGAAGACAAATTATAAATATAAACAAATGGTTCCTTATTTAGTACCATGGAAACATAGAATTGAAAAGTACCGACACATAGAGTAACATGTATGAGTATAGACTACATTGTCCTTCATGAGAGCGGGCAGAAGCAGAACTGAGCTTATGGTCTGACCTCATCTGTATAGACTCCAAGGCAGGCGAAATATACCACAGCAAAAAGCAGAGCAGAGGGTGCCTCAGTGCCTCTGTGGGGGTGGGGAGCAGGGCATGCTGAGCCCAAGGAAGTGTGGTTGCCTGGATCTAAGGACAAAGGCAACTGCTTTGTGTGAAACCTTTTCCATTTTGTTTCAGGTGGTGTTGGTAGATTTATGAACTTGCCCGGACTCGTTCACTGTGTATACCCAGGATCTGCGCATTTCTGTATGTAGACTGTATTTGAATAAAAACACTGTGGCGCGTGCGCGCGCGCGCGCGCGTGTGTGTGTGTGTGTGTGTGTGTGTGTGTGTGTGTGGTGGCCGTTACTCCTTCCATTGTGAGTCTTTTGCTGTGGCATTACAGTTAGGCTTGGCTTGGCATGGCGGACCCATTAGAGCCTGGCTGTTTCTGCACAGTGTGAGCCTTCAAGACCACAAAGTCTTCCTTATGGTGAGCCTTGAAGACTGAACCTGGCTTCTTCAGAGCTCCAGAGGACGATGAAGTGCTTCATCTCCAAATGTTCTCTCCTTTCTTTTCTCCTGTGGCCAAGCCACCCCGCGCTCTGAAGGTTTTTCCTGCTTGCTCATGTTTCTTCTGTCCTCCATCCATCACGACACTACACCCAACGCATCTTTTGAATGTCTAGTTTCATTTGGCCTGCCGATTGCAAATTAAGCCACGATGGAAACAAAACCAAATTTATGTGCATTTCCTCGAAAAATTCTTGCCAATAATGACTCCAAGGTAAACAAATAATTGATTCAGGATTTAGAAAAAAAAAGGATTCCAATTATTTGTAGAAGTTCTAGGATCAGATGGTTGTTCAGGGAATTTAACAAAATGTAAAAATACAAAAGAAATTTAATACTATTTATTTCAGAGTACAAAATAAAAAAGAAAAATATTATTTCTAGGTTCTTATGATGAAACAAAGATAAGGGGGCCTGTAATAAATCCTCTAATTCCCTAAGAAAGGCGCCTCTTCTTTTGTGTTCTGTGGCCATGAGTGCCCAGATTTTCCCTTGTAGTTAGACATGACACATGATTAAGTTCACACTAATTTGAAATGTTAATTGATGAATTAATTTTATTTATTTACTGGTGTGTGTACAACAGAGTGCAGCTGCTAGGGTGTCTTGGTGTGTGTGTGAAGGACGCTGGACCACTCTCCAGTGTTGTTTCTCTCCTGTTACCTTGTGGGATCCTGTGATCAAACTCAGGCTACCAGGTCTGTCTGTAAACTCCTCTGCCCACTGAACCATCTCACAGTCTCATTCTAATTTAAGTAAGGGAATGTGTGGGACTTGCAGGGTTGGGTCTCCAAACGCTGACGATACACTGCTCACCATTACTCTTTCCACATGTGGGAACACGGTACTTCATATAATCCAACCACACTGGAAAGCAAATTTGAGGGTTTGTAGAAGAAACAGACTAGAATAAGCTTATGTCTATGAGTAACTCTGTCAAATAGAAGCTCCCTGTGAATTTGACGGATGCCTCAGAATTGATACTCCTTGGTATAGCAACTTTCTGTCATTCTTAAACAAATCAAGAAGTAAAACAGACAGGAAAAGTGCCGATCAATCCTACTAAGACTATGTAAAAAGGTTAATATAGAATGTTCATCCATTACCAAGCAGAGTTCAGAAGCACATTGAAAGGTGACAAGGTAAACACAGCTTGGTTTTAGAACAGTGGTTCTCACCCTGTGGGTCACAACCCTTCTGGCAAACCTCTATCTCCAAAAATGTTTGTGTTATGATTCATAACAGTAGCAAAATTGAAGTTTATGAAGTAACAATAGCAACAAAACAATTTTATGGTTGTGGTCACCACAATATGAGGAACTGTATTTAAGGGTCATTGTTGTAAGTAGGCTGCTTGTTTGTTTCCTGGCCACCCGGCAGCTCAGACCCAAAATAACCCCTCAGAAACTATATTAATTTAATCACTGCTTGGCCCATTAGCTCTAACTTCTTATTGGCTAACACTTACATATTAATTTAACCCATCTCTAGTAATCCATGTATTGCCATGTGGCTGTGGCTTACTGGCTAAAGTTCTGGCATCTGTCTCCAGCAGGGTTACATGACTTCTCGTTGACTCCAGCCTTCTTTCTCCCAGCATTCAGTTTAGTTTTTTCTGCATATCTAAGTTCTGCTTTGCTATAGGTCTAAAGCAGTTTCTTTATTAATCAATAGTAATCACAGCATACAGAGGGGAATCCCACATCAGGTCATAGTATTAGGATGGTTGAAAACTACTGCTCAAGACACTGATGATTTCATACACATAAACCCACTCACACAGTTATACTAGTAGACTATTTACTTGGTCACCCAGAGAAAGTACCTGGCAAAAATCAATATCTATTATTGATTTTGAAATAAGAAAAAAATGAGTAGATGAATGCTTTCTTAATAGAACAAAATAAATCTTGTTTTACAAGGAAGTGTTGTTATCAATGGGGGAGGATTGTCGTCATCCTCATTAGTGCCTCCTGCAGAATAAGGATTCCCATGGTCCCCATGTGATGTTTAACTCTTCTGGTCAACTTGATGGGACCTGCACTCAACCAAGAGACTGATGGCTTGGGAGTTTTCAACAAAGATTACCTTGGGGGAGATGGGCTTCACTCAGAGCACTCTTCAACACATGGCCCAGGGGGGAAAAACAGTGTTGCTTGCCTGCCTTCACTTCACCTGGAGTGTGTATCCCCCCTCTGTCTTTTTCTCTGTCACTTTTGTCTCTGTTTAAATTGAACTTAGAGCCTCACACTGCTCGGCAAGTGCTCTACCACCCCAATCCACTCTCATCCCCATGGCTGTTGCTATTGCTGCAGTTACTGCCATCTTTTTAAACTGGCATGAGACTTCATCTTCTTCCAGTTTCAGTTGTAGGGTGAAGGCCACTGAGTCTCTAGGAATCTGCCAGGACTTCATTCAGCATGAGACTGAGACCATGGAAGCCTCCAACTTTGTAGATTAACTGTCAAGTTCTCATTGTCTTCAGTTTGCAGATAGCCATTGTTGGACTACACGGTCCCTCCTATTTAAGCCAATCTAGTGAACTGGCTTAGAGTATAAGGCAACTTTATAACTGCTTTTATAATGTATGCATACAAATTCTAGAGGTTCTCTTCCACCAGAGAGTCCTGCCTTATATAACCACCACCACCACCACCCCCACCACCACCACCACGTAACACTGGAGTGAGGCTACCAGCCAACACAATTAGACAAATCAGAAGGATCAGGAAAACCATTACTCTGAAAATGTTATGATTTCATACTTGGAAAACCCAGCAGTCAATGTCAAAACCAGCACACGTAGAAAAGGATAATGAGATGTTACACAGCTTTTTCCTCCAGACCAAAGGCTCTTAACATGTGGGTCATGACCCCACCAGGGAGTCGAACTAGCCTTTCATAGGGATCACATTTGAGATATCTTGCACATCAGATATTTATATTATGGTTCATAACAGTAGCAAAAATCACATTTATGGTGTAGCAATGAAAATGAATTCATGATTGGAGATCACCACAACATGAGGAACTTGTATTAAAGGGTCGAGCATTGAGGAGGTTATGAATTACTGTTCAAGACTGGAGTATTCACTTCTGGAGAGAGAAGGAAGGCCCCATGGCTTATGAAGCTCCCACGGAATTTCCAGGACTCAAGAAGCTCATGAAACTTAGGGGAGGCAAAATCATGTGAGCAGTAAAACACCTGCTGAGGAGAGGAGACAGACAGATGGACAGTAGAGGCACCTGAAGGTTGTGTGGGGACTCTGGAAGCGCAGTTTCTATCAGTGGTGAGTGTTGGGAGATGCAGCTGCCTGAGTCACACAGACTTGTCTGTAAGCGATGCCAGTAAACTCAGAGGCTCACAGTTATGCCTAAAGAAATCATTTCTTTTGTCTGTCTTTGGTTCCTTGACTGGTATAAAGGACATTCCTTTGGGTCTCCTCAATAAAAGTCACATCACAAGGGTATATATTTTAATAAATATATTAAGAACTTATATATTTGCAAAAAAACAGTTTAAAGACAAAAATGAAGAAGAGATTCTATTTATGTGATACCAGCAAAAAAAAAAAAGTCTTGGAAAAATCATGTTAAACTTCAGTGAAGAGAATCTGGCATAGAGGAATGATAAAATATAATGTGCCTGGTTCTTGCAGCTGATGCCTAACTGCCTGCCTAAAGGCCAGGAAATGTATTTAGTAGATTTGACTTTAAAAGAAAGACTGTTCAGCTGTCGAATCAAGCATTATTTCTGACAGCATAAGGAAAGGCACATCTAGAAGATATTAGTATTGGTGTCTCTGGACCACCTTCCCAGAGAAGATTACATCCTTACATGCACCAACAGCCTGAATGAGACAAAAATGTTGAGAAAGATGCATTTGCTCTCTGCCTCACTGCGGGACATGAGGGCAAGGGATCAACTGTCTGCTGCTTCTGATTCCTCAGTCTTTAGATTGTGTCTGGAATTGATGGCGTCAGCGTTCAGGATTTGACCTGTGTTGGTCGCTCTCCTGGGTCTCTGAGTCATGCAGGTTGAGGGTGAGATTTCTCATCCTCCCTAACTGTGTGGGCCTCCATAACAGTTTCCTTCTTTATGTACGGCCTGTTTGCTTGGCTCTAATTCTCTGGAGAGTTCTAACTAATACAGTATTAGTAGTTAGTGGGTCACAGTCAGGAATACCAGGAGAGCAGAAGTCCTAGAAACACCCAAATGTGGTCAGAAACGGAATAAACGGTGAAGACATCATCTCAAGTCAAGAAAACGTGCTAGGATAACTTGTTACCATTTGGAGAAATAAAATTGTATCAATGCCATGTACCATATAGGATAAAAATTAGACAAAGTTTTAAATGTAAAAATGTAGATTTATTTATGTGAAGATGACATGGATGAGTGAATTCCTGTGGAATACTGGTGTGGAAAGGCCTTGTTTTGAATCCTCAAAAGCAAGTATACATAAACTGGTATATTAGAATAAAAACCGGATGATAAAACTCCTGGATAATTCTGTCAAAATGTAAACCATAAGTGGTGCTAAACATAAGAAGCTTACTGGGAAATTATGTAAAAATTATGTTACAGACAAAACCAGTTTAATTTCCTCTAATATATGGAGAGCCTGTAGGTTGGTGAGGCAGAAACCCACAAGACACCAGGAAAGAGGTATAAAGTATGAAGTGTGTTTAAGCATTTGAACAAAAAATTTATAGAAAGCAACCTGTAAGTGGTTTTTGAAACTTAAAATGTATTCTGTGCTACTTGTATTGAAGTGATGGATATTAAAATATCCATCTCAATTACTCTACACAAATTTCAAGAGCGCCATTATACTCTGTTTGCGGATCTGTGGGGGTTCGGTGCCTTACACATTGCCTGCAAAATGATACATGGTTATAATTATCAAAGTCATTTAGCAAAGTTCTATGAAGTATAACTGCATTGACTTCTCAGTAGGAACTCTACTTCTGGGAATTTATCCTGCAGAATAAATTTGCACGTGTGAGAAATGAGAAATGATATGTCCTTACTCTCGAGTGCAAAAACATTAGAAGCAGCAAAAGTAAGGAAAATCTTCGTCAGTATGAAATCATTTAAACTAGGACATGTGTAAGTTTATGAAGACCTGACTTGAAAACATTATGTAATTGATCTGTAGATGTTGTATGACCAACACACCAACATACGGACTATGTTCTCAAATGGAGCAATGTATTTATATCCCTTGTGGTGGTTTGAATGAAAATGGCCCAATAGGCTCATGTTTGAATTCTTGGTTACAATACAGGGAAACTATTTGGGAAGGAGCAGGAGGTGTGGCCTTGTTGGAAGTATGTCACTGGGAGTGGGCTTTGAGGTTTCAAAAGCCCATGCCTTTCCCAGTCAGCTCTCTCCGTCTCCTCCGTGTGGACCTGGATGTAACCTCTCAACAACATCTCTAGCACCATGCTACCGTGTTCCCCTCCATGATGGCCATGGACTTTAATCCTCTGCAACTATGGGCCCCAAACTAAATGCTTTCTTTTATACGTTTCCTTGGTAATGGTGTTTCATCAAAACAACTGAAAAGGAACTAGGACACTCTTTCTAAGAATACAAGACACTCCAAAGAAAGGATAGTCTGCTAGTGGAGATAAGCTATAAGCTGTAGTAAATCTAATGGTCCTTGTGATTGAGATAATAACCAAATTTTCTACAGGTTTCATTCTCAGGTGTTTCTCAAAGCCCCCATATTTTCAGAGCTCACACCAGCACATCTGTTTGTCAAAGACTTCAAATAAAACGTTTCCAAATAGGAAAGAAATCTGAAGCTTTCATGCCAACCAGAAAGGTCACCACGGAAGCGTCTATTGTGAGAGGAAATTCCTAGCGGATGTCTTCATCTCCAGTGCAGGTTTGCCTGCAGAGCTGTCAGGAGCATCGTGCAAATGCTGGAGTGACCCAGGAAGACACAGTCTAAGCCACAAAAGAGGTGTCAGCCCAGCAGAGTCATGCGCATATCCAAGCAGTATCCAATGTGCTAGACAAGGAAATATTGCCACCGCAGACATCAGTGCCCTTTCCTTTATTCCTGGATGGTGGCTTCAGTTCCTAAATGAAGTTCTTCTCTCATTCCTTTAACATCAAAGGAGCTCAAAGAGACAAACAACTTGAAAGAGGAAATATTCATTTTTGCAGCAGAATGAAACATTCCACATATAGGTGACTTTGAAAACAACCCGGGAACCTAAGAATGAAGAGCCAGAGAGCATTGCCCCGGAAAACAAATATTTGAACATGTGAGCTGTTCTGTAGTTAGTCGAATTTAGTAAATCTATTTTTAGGAGCACAGATCACTATTTTCCTTCATTTCTTGTCTAACTATTATAATGGACATTATTTTCTTTAATAACCAAGCTGTATGTTTTATCTGAGAATTATTCTAATACCTGGTTTAAGTAGTTGGGCATAAATAATAATTTCTAAAATGATGATCATCTCTCCCTGAGCACCTATCTCAGCTTCAACTTATTAAAACTTACTCATCAGACTGAGGGAGGTAACATGCAAACAAGGACAGGGCTGGTGAAGTAGTTATGGTCAGCACAGCATCTGTCTAAGCAGGTACTCAGTAATTCATATGACTGAGAAAAGTGAAGATAAAATACATCTCTACTGACGGGATTCCCTATGAGCTATTGTAACTAATTTATTCCATCAACATCAAAGAATGACTGGAGGTAGAGAGACGTTGAGTTCATTAACTGATGTGTTAATTCATTCAACAAATATTTATTTACACTGCAGATATTGTTCCAACACCCAGTAAACAGTGCTAAGGGCTGTAGACAGATGGAGAGGCTGTCCCTGTGCCAGAAAAGGAGCTAACCATCTGGTGGTAACCAGTGAGGAGGTTAGCATCCGTCAGTTTCTGGTACCTTATGCACAACTGTTTTTATATGTTCATACTGGTCTCTGTGCCGAAGGTTTTCATAGTCTATTTTCTTATTTGATTCTCTATTTGTCACTCAAAGAACAGTTGTGAAACAGTCATGTTTTGCACGTTGTTTATCAAATATTCATTGAATGCCCACTATGGGATGACTATTTTTCTAGGAAGTGAAGACACAGAAATGGATAAGACAAAGAAATAGTATTTATGGAGGTGGCAGACAAGAGATGAGTGAACATACATTCTCCAATAAATGTTGAGGACTGGGGGCACAGTTCAGCAGGTTGGGGGCTGGGGATACAGCTCAGCTGGTTGGGGACTGGGGCCACAGCTCAGCTGGTTGAGGACTGGGGGACACAGCTCAGCTGGTTGGGGACTGGGGCCACAGCTCAGCTGGTAAAGTGTTTGCCTTACAAACACAACAGCCTGAGTTCAGTCTTCAGAACCAACAACAGCAAAGGAGCAGGCAAGACATTGTATGTTTGCAATCTCAGTGCCACAGAAGGAGACAGTTGGCTCCATGCTTGGTGCGTCCTGGGCCAGTGAGAGATCCTGTCTTTACAAACAAGGTGGGTAGCACCTAAGGGAAGACACAGAAGATTGTCTTCTGGAAAAATTAGACTATATGGAAATCAGTGAGTACAGAGGAAGGGTGGGGCTGTCTTAGGATGATGACAGTAAGCACAGAAATGGTAAACTAGAAGCAGCCACTGGAAAAGTCATGGCGGTCTTCTGAAGAGAACTGGCTCCAAGGTAGCAGGCAACACATGACCTCAGCATAGCAAAAAAAAAAAAAAGAGGAAGAAGAAGAAGAAGAAGAAGAAGAAGAAGAAGAAGAAGAAGAAGAAGAAGAAGAAGAAGAAGAAGAAGGAGGTTGATGATGAACAAGAAATGGGTTATGTGAAGTCCGATTCATGAAAACCCATCTTCCACTCACAGTCAGTCGAGAATCCACACAAGTTATTTACAAGTTATTAGAGACGAGGACTGCTTCATTCTAAGTATAAAAGAAGCAGATTGTGCTTGTGCTTGATACAAAGACAGGATCAGCCAACTCCATTCAGAAAGTGAAAGCAATTATTTTACAATCAGCTAGGTGATTCCATCAGACCAACACATCATCTTGAAGACACTGAAAGTGGGAGAAGGGACAGTAATTCCCAGATTCTGAGAGTATCAATTTCAGGAAGACATCTTCTCTGGATCTGGAAAAAGACAAAACTAGAGTTTTGGGTTTTAGGGGATAGCTATCAACTGTTAAAACCTCTCAGATCTTATGGAAGGAAAAAGGGACTGTCATGTTGAGTACTTACTTTTTAATGTGGTAAACGAGAAAGACTTAGTCAACTACAAAAGCAAAATTGGAGAAGGCCTAATCAGCTAGAGAAGCAAATGTAGTGGAGTTCATCCCTGGGTGAGTCTCTCTGTGACTGGCAGCAGCTGACACAAGGCTGTGCCACCAATGGTCATATGCAGTCCCTCAGACCACAGAACCAGCTTCCAACATCAGCATCCCATAGTAGGAACAAGAAATGGTAGAATCATCTTGCTTTTTTGATTGAATGAACAGAACCGAACAAACTTCTCTTCTGGGGCAAGCCAAGGACTTTGAAGACTTCAGAAGAAAGGCAAGCCCCCAAAGATGTGTGGAACTTAGTATTGAAATAGTAGACAAGAATGTTAGCAGTGAAGTGTGTGTGTGTGTGTGTGTGTGTGTGCGCGCGCGCGCGCGTGCATGTGTGCATGCATGTGTGAGTGAGTGTGTGTGCCTTCCTCATGTTTGTAGAGTATTTTGTAAGTATTCCTAATACAACCAGTCTGAACAAGGTCTATTTTTGGAAAGAGTGTTGGTAGGCATTTGCCCCATGGTTTCCATAGATCTGCTTCAACTTGCATCATTTCCTTTGTAAAACCTGCACTAAGTTACTTCCAAGTTTGAAACACTCAGCGAACAATGGCAAAACTATTGTTAGACACATGATTTCCAGGACAAATATGGGAATTATTTACTGGATAGTGAACAAATATTACGTATTTCTGGATTGCATGCACAGCAATGGAATGAACCCCTGTTGGCAGAGTCACGGGGTCACCTTAATGGAGCAAAGAGGTCAGTAGTGATGCCAGGAGGACATGAATAAAAAATTGTGTGAAATATGGAAACCAGTGTAGGACATGATCTTGAAAGAAGTTCTAAAAAGAAAGAAAACAAATATTAACGTATAACCCCCCCCTTTTTTTTGGCAGGAATTTAAAAAACACTAAACTGAAATTCAACCTGTCCCCTGTGAACTCAATGTACAAGAAAGTTTAATTGGTTTGAATGAAGTTTGGTAACATTTTATGTTGCTTTAAGGCTACATAGATTTGAGACTCGCCCTCACCCTCTGCAATTTCAGACACGCTTCTTTGTTCTCTTGGCTCACTGTCCACTGTGAACACTGCCTGTGCTCTGCCAAGAGCGACAGATGCTGTCCATGATGGCCTCTGGACGGCTTTTGAGTAAGGATGTGCTAGATTATCACCCAAATGGTCCTCTGCTAAAGCATTTCTTGTAAAGACGTAGACAGTCTCTGGCAGGAGTGTTGCATTCCATTATCAAACTGTGATTAGCATTCGTTATCAGCATAGCTATCTCTTTTCCTGGCAGGATGTATTCCCCAAGGTGCGTATTTATGGAAAGTTAGGTAAGTCACTGGCCTAGCTTCTGCATTGTTTAGGATTCTTTAATAACAAACAACAGGAACCAAGGCTGGGCAGCCTCAGTCAAGGTAAACAGTGTATCAACAGTTGATAATTATCCTGCGGGCAAAGTCACTAGAGGTCATGCCAAGGTGGCACACACCTTTAATACCAGGATTTGGGAGACAGAAGCAGAGGGATCTCTGTGAGTTCAAGGCCATCCTGGGGCTCACAAGATCAATGCAGAACAAATCCAGGTGGTGGTGGCTCACACCTTTAATCCCAAGTACTAGAGAGTCATGCACCTTTCATCCCAGCTCTAGAGGGCAGAGAAAATGAGAGGAGAGAGAGAGGCTCTGTCTGTTTAGTGTGCCGTCACTCAGCCTTGGTAGAGGGAAGACTTCCTTCTCTAGTGACTCTGTTGCTTTGCTTTTCTGGTTTTCAGGTTGGACCCCAGTATTTGTCTCTGGGTTTTTTATTACTGATTTTACAAGAGACTCCCACATTGGTCATCATTGTTGGGAAAGGAACAAATGGTTTCCCTAACTATCTTTGCACTACTTCACTCAAGAGCCAGTTCCCAGAAGATCAAATGATCTACCATATTTAATTTCTTTTTTTTTCTCCTGAAAAAACTGGGGATGGTCATGGAAGCATTCGGAAGGAAGAGCCAAGAGCCTTTTGGTCTCTGCAGTGGCAAGCAATCATTTCCACCACTCAGGGCTACACATGGCAACAGGAGTTAAGAGGAAAGGGACAGATTCACAGCGCTATGAATCAAGTGCAATGGAGTCTGAGCAAAGGAAGGAGAAACAACAGCCATGACAACAGACAGCCATAACAGAAAGTTACCATGGGGGGATTCTTGAAGAAAGCAAACTGAACTTCCCAAAATCAATGGCTTAGAAAGAAATTATAGCCGGGCAGTGGTGGCGCACGCCTTTAATCCCAGCACTCGGGAGGCAGAGGTAGGAGGATCTCTGTGAGTTCGAGACCAGCCTGGTCTACAGAGCTAGTTCCAGG
>NC_022017.1:16863336-16865786 GCF_000317375.1 Microtus ochrogaster
AAAAAAAAAAAAAAAGAAATTATACCTGGAAATGTTTTCCTTCAACACATAGAACATAAGAGAGTAAGCAACTCAATGTTTGTATGCTCACACAAATGAACATAAAAAACACAACTACCAGAAACCAAATTTCAGTTAAGAATGGAAAAATAATAGTGTTTATCTGGGGTTAGTGAAGTCACAGATCTTAGAGGCAAACCTACAACCCATTTTACTAAACCAGCACAACCCCAGCTACATTCTGAATATTTCCCCCACACCCACAGGTAAGTGCAGTTTCATTCTTCATGAGGAAGCTTCTCTTAGCCACAGAGACCGGTACAGAAAGTAACTCATCAAAACGCAGAGCTGTGGAGCCCCATCCTAACTGACTTGTCTACAACACGACTCCTGCACCTAAGGCTTGGGTGTCATTAAAGAAGAGGGAGTGGAAACAATGGAAGAGCCACAGGAACAGGAAGTTTGCTGTAAGATTGTGTCTCCCAGAAACCACAGGAACCTACACCCGGAAGGTCTCACCACCATGCATGCTTACACAAGACCAGAACAACCATGATGCCACTAGGAATGCTAACAGGGAAGGAAAAAAGATCACCTTAAACAAAGAACCCAGGGAGGCTGAGAGCAGGAGAAAGAATCTTCCCTAGGAAAGGACACATCAATTGTTTATCCAATACCAAATGACGAGCCCTGAAAGCATTCACATACAAGTAATATGATATGGACTGAACAGATTGTACTTACAGAGTTAAGAATTTGCTCGCGCACGCACGCACGCGCGCGCGCACACACACACACACACACACACACACACACATACACATACTCTTAAAGAATAAGGGGCCATAAATTTGAAAGAAAGCAAGAGGTCGGTACATAGGAGGGGCAGGAGGAAGGAAAGGGGAAAGGGAAATTATGTAATTACATCGCAATCTCAAAAAATTTGTAAAAATAAAAAAATCTAATATGCAAATTTATTAAATAAACCTGTGTTGTTTGTATCTGTTTAGAATTGCAGCACCCTTTGATGGGTTGCTGCCTTAATCAGTATGCAGTGATTCTCTTTATCTCTTTTGACTGGTTTTGGTGAAGACTATTTTGTCTGATATTATAATGGTGATACCTTCTTTGTTACTGCTTTCATTTGCTTGGAATACCCCTCTATATCCTCATGATCTTGACTATCTTTGATGGCAGAATGTGTTTCTTGAAGGCAGGAACCAAGTGGATCTTGTTTTGTGATTCAGTATGTTAGTGTGTGTCTTTTGATTGGATATTGAGACTATTAACAGTCAGTGTTGTTATTGAACAGTGTGTATGGATTCCTGTCACTTTATTGATTGTAGTGTTGGTATTTTACTAAGCCTTACTTGTTTGTACACAGTTATAGCTTCTTCCCTAGACTCCTAGGATGTGTTTTTTATTTTCTGAAGTTCAAAAACTTTCTTCTAGTAGCCTCTGTGGTGATGACTTAGTGGCCGTAGTGGTTTGAAAGAAAATGGTCGCCAAAAGGAGTGACACTATTAGAAGGTGTGTCACTGTTTAAAAGCTCCTATTCTCAAGGGCCAGCCTCATGTGTGACTTGGTGCTTTACCTTTTGCAGCTTAACACACTGTTTGTTCTGTATAGTCAGTGTTTGACATACTATGCCAGAGGGTTTCTCTTCTGATCCCATCTCTTTGGTATTCTATAAGGCTCTAGAACTTCAACTGGCTTATTTTTCCCTACATTTGAAAGATGTTCTGCTGTGGTTGTACTGAAAATACTTTGTATGTATTTAGCATGGAGTTTGTTTAATTTTATGCTTATAATTTACGGACTTTTGTTTCCCTGACATCTCATAATCTTTAATGTTTCATTTGTGTCTTTCAAAAACTCTATCTTAACTCTTGACTGAATGGACCCATTTCTGTGCCATCAAGCCCCGGGGTTCTCTCTTTCCCATGATCCATTTGATTAGTGAAGCTTTTTATTTGACTTTATGGAAAATTTCATTTCAAGCTTTTCATTTTGATTTGTCCCCAATATTTTCATACCCTTATTGAATTATATTTTTATATCATGTATTGATTTTTTATTTCATACAAATGTTGTGTTCTCTTGGACTTCATTTAGGAGTTTATTAATATTCTCTCTTATTTCCTTGGACACATGTAGCACCATTGTTTTGAATTCTATTTTTTTTTATTGAGAAAAGGAAAAAAAAAGAATCCGCCTCCTCCCAGCCACCCATTTCCCTCACCCTCCTCCCACCCTTCTCCCCCTCCCCCCTAGCTCCTCTCCCCCTCCCTCTCCAGTCCATAGAGCAGTCAGGGTTCCCTGCCCTGTGGAAAGTCCAAGGTCCGCCCCCTCTGACCATGTCTAGGAAGGTGAACAACCAAACAGGCTAGGCTCCCACAGAGCCAGAACATGAAGTAGGGTCAAAACCCCGTGCCATTGTCCTTGGCTTC
>NC_022017.1:16866502-16867705 GCF_000317375.1 Microtus ochrogaster
ATGAGTGAGTACATCCCATGTTCATCTTTTTGGGTCTGGGATACCTCACTCAGGATAGTGTTTTCTATTTCCATCCATTTGCATGCAAAATTCGAGAAGTCCTTGTTTTTTACCGCAGCGTAGCACTCTAATGTGTATATATTCCACACTTTCTTCTTTTTTTACTGCAGCGTAGCACTCTAATGTGTATATATTCCACACATTCTTCTTTTTTTACCGCAGCGTAGTACTCTAATGTGTAGATGTTCCACACTTTCTTCTTCATCTGGACTCTCATCTGAGTCATTCTCATTGGGGATCATTATATGGATTGATGGATATAAGAGCAGACATAGTAGTTTGACCTTTCATATTACTTGTATTTTTACTTGTGTCTCACATCAGGAATTAGATCAATTGAATTTTAAGTTCATTATTGTACCTCCCCCCATCAGTGGAAGCATTTTCAACATTCGGGAGGAGGTAGTCATAGACTGTTTACCAGTTTACTTTTTTGGCCTCATATTCAGGGCACCAGACTCTACTCATATTCTACCCATGGAGTAAAGTATTATCTGTGACAATAGTCACTAGCTAGGTACTTTAAAAATGGAGGAATAATCTGTTATAAAAGTTTGTGAGATCTCTCAAGTAAATAACTTAATAAGGTACCTTTCAATCTTGGACAAAACAACAACAGACCAAATATAACACTAATAAGCAGGAAGACATGATTGAAATCAGAGCAGAAATTAATGAATTAGAAACAAACAAAAACTTACAAAGAATCAATAAATAAAAGTTGGTTCTTTGAAAAACAAAACATGCTTGACAAATTCTTAACCAAATTAACCAAAACAAAGCAAGAGAAAGAGAGCTACAATTAATAACTTTAGAGATGAAAAGGAAGCCATACCACCAGAAACCAAGAAAAGCAAAAAACCTATTCTGTAGTTTAGTTTTGTGAGTTTAACTTGAAGTACCTTCAGAGACCAGGAGAGGAGACAGTGGAGGGAGGTTGCCATAGGGAGCAGGGACAGCATCATACAGGCAAAGAGAAGGTGGAAAGGGGGAATTTTAACAGTGGAAAGGCTTAGTGAGAGAGATGGAGGCAATGAGGGAATCGAGTAAGGGTTAATTAAAATAAAGAGGCTGTGACCAAACCATTAAGGAACCCTCTACTTGGTAACTTAACTCCCTCCCTCCCTCCCTCCCTCCCTCCCT
>NC_022017.1:16869175-16870675 GCF_000317375.1 Microtus ochrogaster
AAGCCAGTATGTGCAGTAGGATCAAAAACCCATTGCCATTGTTCTTGAGTTCTCAGTAGTCCTCATTGTCCGCTATGTAAGTCCGGTTTTACCCCATGCTTTTTCAGACCCAGGATATCTCTGGTTTTTGATTTGCCTTTCTCTGATAGCTATTGAAGTTGAGCATTTTTCTATTGGACATTTGAATTCCTTTTTTAATTAAAAACTTTAAAAAATTGTGTGTATGTTTTTTTCTGCTTGCATGCGCAAATATAAAACGCTTGCAGTGCCTACAGGGATGCACTGGAACTGAAGTTACACAGGGTTATTAGCTGCCAATGGCAGGTGCCAGGAACTGAACATAGGACCCTTGGAAAAGCAGGCAGAACATTTAACTGCTGTATCAGCTATTCAGCCTGTAGTTGGTTATTTTTACTCTTTGGGACCCACCACCTAGCTCCCACATAAATGCATGGAATCTTATTCTTATTTATGAATGCCCAGCCTTAGCTTGGATTATTTCTAGCCAGCTTTTCTTAAATTATCTCATCTACCTTTTGTCTCTGGGCTTTTACCTTTCTCTAGTCTATATTACTTTCTTTCCTTCTTACTCTGTGGCTGGTTTTGTGGCTGGGTGGCTGGCCCCTGGCACCCTCCTCTCCTCTATTTCTCATTCCTCCTTCTTTCTCCAAAGTCTAGATGTCTCCTATTTATTCTCTCTGCCTGGCAGCCCTGCCCATTTCTCTCTCTTGCCTAGCTCTTGGACATTCAACTCTTCATTACACCAATCAGGTGTTGTAGACAGACAAAGTAGCACAGCTTTGAAGAGTCAAACAAATGCAACATCAAACAAAACAACACGTTTTTGCATCATTAAACAAATATTCCACAGCCTAAGCGAATGTAACACATCTTAAACTAATATTCCACAACAGCAGCCCCCCCCAATTTCTTCTTTTGAAAAATGTCTGCTGATATCGTTTTCTGATTTTCAAATTGAGCTGTCAGTTCTCTTTTAATTATTGAAACTTTGAAGTTCCTTATATACTTTGGATCAACCTATGTTAGTCGACTAGTTTGTTCCCATCCTGTGAACTGTCTCTTGAGTCTGTTGATTGTTTTTGCTGGGCAAAAGATCTATTCCCATCTGTTGATTTCTAAGTGTTTTGTTTGTTTCCAGTGGATTATTTTAATTTTTTTCTGAGACCTCATCTGAAATGTAACTATTGGTATCTAAAAACTTTCTCCTATTTTTTTTCTAGTAGATTCGTAGTGTCAGGACAGTTATGCTTAAGCTTTTGGTCCATTTTGAGTTTTTTTTTTTTTTTTTTGTAGAGAGTGAGAGATAGGAATCTAGTTTGAATCTTATGCATTTAAATGCTAACATTTTCAGCAATGTTTAATGAAGATGTGTTGAAGGAGCTGCGGGCTGCATTCCTGCCACCCAGCTCCTGGCCGCCTGGCTAGCTTATGCCCCGAAATAACAACACACAAACTGTATTCTTTTTTTTTTTTTTTTTG
>NC_022017.1:16871242-16873783 GCF_000317375.1 Microtus ochrogaster
GCTCTGTAGACCAGGCTGGTCTCGAACTCACAGAGATCCACCTGCCTCTGCCTCCCAAGTGCTGGGATTAAAGGCGTGTGCCACCATCGCCCGGCTTCACAGCCTTGTTTTCATTACCAGTTGTATACCTTAAATTCTGGTATTGTGATGATTCCAGCTTTGTACTTTTTTGCTCAAAATTACTTTATATATCCTTGTGTTTTTTCTAGATCTTTGCCTTTCTGCTGAGTTTCTTGGTCACATCATACATTGTTTCCTAGCTCTGTTACATTACTTGTATTTTTCTGAGTATCATTTGCTTCTAAAGTATCACTCCTTTGAATTCCTTATGAGGCAAGTGTCAACGGCATTCTTTGAGGGTATCTGCTGTGGATTCATTGTTCTAGAGCAGTCTGCTGACTCTGTCGGTTCTTTTCTTGTGACCCTGGGTTGAGATTTACTTTCAGCCTAGACAATTGAAAGGTCGGCTGTCTTTACCCCATATGAGGGGGCTCTATGAGTGAATGTTTTGTTTTAATATGTGTTAGGCCGTTTAGGTACACAGTGTTGGCTTCTGTAAGAAGTTGGTGCTGTAAGAAGTCAATACTAGAGTTCTGTCAAGTCCTTGGCACACTGTGTGCTGTAGTAGAGTTGAGGCCCTGCCTGTAATCAGGGGTCATGTGACCCTAGGGACACTAGTAGCCACAGTGGATGTAGGTAACATGCAGTAGATATGATAAGACCACTGTGTGGCCACTTAGACAATGGGAGAACTACATCTTTACTTTACAGGATACCGATTTGACAACTTTGTGATACTATATTTTATAAGATTCGATCGTCTTAACTTAACTCAAAAGAGTCTGGCTTATCTACAGTTTTGATGCTTGGGTCAAAATTACTTTGTATTTTATTCGGTTACTCTTCCTTAGACAAGAGTATCTGAAATTTGACATAATTTCTTGCTATGACACTAATTCTCTCTCTGGTCTTAATATTTAACAAACTCTAGACTCACTAATTTTTGGCTAGTAAAAATATGCCAATTTTGGTGGTGATTGTTGGAGGAGGCCATTTGTTTGTTCCTGGCTGCTCAGCCCTGAAATAATCACATAGAAACTATATTATTTTAAACACCGATTGGCCCATTAGCTCTAGCTTCTTATTGACTAACTTATATATTAATTTAAGCCATTTCTATTAATCTGTGTATTACCATGAGTCTGTGGCTTACCGGCTAAAGTTCTGGCATCCATCTCTGGTGGGGCTAAGTGGCTTCTCTCTAACTCTGCCCTTCTTTCTCCCAGCATTCAGCTTAGCACTTGAACTTGAGTATGCTGCACAGAACCTCCTAGCATGGATTATCCTTCTAGATGGATTATCTAACTAGTTTCTAACCAGGAGGCAAGGTGCTTGCCATCCCTAGCCATTGAGCTCATCTATACTTATAGCATTAATACTTAGTCTTCTGCATCCAAACTCCTGGTACAGGTTCTGTAACCTCTGACCTTTTTATTTTAATGTAAACGCTGAACAATTTTGACAGCTTCAGTATGCTGTTCTGTCACAGATCTTGGAGATGCTAACCAAGTTTAGCTGTGAGTTTTAAGGGTAGATATGGCAGTGAAGCAATGAGCTATCTTTAAATAAAGAGATTTGATGTCCTGGCAGGGAAGTGCCTTATTTACACGTACATGAATAACAACCTAAGCACAACAAACAACACAGGGAAGTTTGATGAATATTCATTAAATAAATAAATGGCTAACTCATTTAGACACACTATTGCTTTATATGCTTTGAAACTAATTTCTATTTTTTTCATTTCTTTCTGACTTCTTCCCTCAGTGGTTACCATAAAACTAAGTTATGTGACATCTTGTGACAAAGTGGCTTCAGAACTCACACTTCATTGGAATATCAAGTGTAGATGAGTATTACTCACTCAATACATTTGCTGCTTTTCTCATAACAGACACTGGTAAATCCAGATGCTTCTTAAAGACCAGATGCAAATGTCAATTCACTGGCATTATACGTCTTGGAAATAGCATGCAAACTTGATTGCCTGTACTGAAACTCTGAAGAGGACACACATGCTAGTGAGGGACCATAGAATGTGGCACTCTTGTCCAAGAAACTGATCTGCTCCAGTTACATCTCAGATATAATAAAACTCTACTACCAGCCATGGAAACTCAGAAGAACAGTATTAGAATGATTTATTTCATCTCAAGCAAAAGTCTGGAGAGTGGTAAGTACCTTGCTAGTTTCTGCTGGTATGGTTCAACAATACAGATCTTGTTCCCGAGGTATCCCCAATGGCCTAAGTTTTATTTATTTATTTTTTCAAGCTCTGTGATCTTTACTATGTTGACATTCTTTTTTTTTTAAATTTATTTATTAAAGATTTCTGCCTCCTCCTTGCCACCGCCTCCCATTTCCCTCCCCCTCCCCCATCAAGTCCCCCTCCCCCATCAAGTCCTCCTCCCTCATCAGCCCAAAGAACAATCAGGGTTCCCTGACCTGTGGGAAGTCCAAGGACCACCCACCTCCATCCAG
>NC_022017.1:16877613-16880037 GCF_000317375.1 Microtus ochrogaster
CTTCTGTTGTAAGATCATTGGGTTCTGGTGTTTTCATGTTGTTTTTCAGATTGTTGGGTGAATTCTTGCCTTAGCATCTACCCATCTCCTCCTATTGATGCTATCTAATGGGTCTTTTGAAACAGGAACAGGTTTCCTGCTGGCCAGGGGCCCACTTACAAAATGCCTTCTCTCCGTTTCCTGGATCCCACCACTGGCCAAGATCTCTTTCACCACTCAGAGGGTCTTCAGGATCAGGACCAGGCTCCCCGTTCGCCAGGAACTTCGCCAACAAAAGGCCTACCCCTCTGTAGGCCAGCCACCAAAACAGACGTGCTCCCGCTGCCCTCTGCCCAGAGCTCCCTATCCAGCGCCCAACAGGCTAAACTGGATGATCCCGAGACCCCGCGGAAGGGAGGGGGAGTGAAGGAGGCCCCTGGACGCAAGCTGGGATATGCCAGGGAGAGAGAGGTCGCAGCAGAGGAGGAGCAGCCCCAGCAGAGGGTACCAGTTCTCGCAGGCTAGCCGGAGGGTCACCGGGGTCGGGGAATTCCCCCGCTCCGTTTCCTGTGTCCCGCCGCGAGCCAAGAACACTCTCCCCACTCAGGGTGGTCTTCAGGGACAGGACCAGGCTCCCCGTTTGCCCATGGACCTCGCCAATAAAAGGTCTACCACTCTGCAGGCCAGGACCCCAAAAACCTACTTGATTTAGTTGTAGTGTGGCGATCTGCTCTCTGTGTGGGCTTCACTCTTTCATGCTTGGACTATCCCGCATCAGCCATGTCTGTGGACCGGTGTCTGCTAAGTCTGTGGGCCGGTGTCCATCTAAATTTTAAACCATCTATATTCAACAAATCAGAAAGGCTAGTGGACCAAGAAGAGGACAAATGATGTGTGGTGTTCTGGCTTTTTTATGTCAACTTGACACAAGCTGGAGTCATCAGAGGGTAAGGAGCCTCAGTTGAGAAAGATCATGTATGGCATTTTTAAATTGATAATCAATGTGGAGGGCTCAGCCAAAGGTGGTTGATGCTATCCCTGTGGTGGTGGTCCTCAGTTCTACAAAAAAGCAGGCTAAGCAAGCCATGTAGAGCAAGCCAATAAGTAGCACCCTTCCATGGCCTGCTGATAGGATAGAACTTAGGTAGGTGGGGGAAAACTGGATTGAATACTGGGAGAAGGAAGGCAGGGAGAGAGAAGCTATGGAGCCATGGACAGAGTCAGACATGCCGAAACTTTGCTGGTAAGCCACTGTCATGTGGTGATACACAGATTATTAGAAAAAGATTAAATTAAGATGTAAGAGTTAGCCAATAAGAAGTTAGAGCTAATGGGCCAAGCACTGATTTAGTTAATACAGTTTTTGTGTGATTATTTTAGGTCTAAGGTAGCCAGGTGGCTGGGAACCAACAAGTGACTTCTCCAACAGTAGGGCTCCTGGGGTATAGAGCAAGCTTGTGCAAGTACAAGGCCCTGGGGCTTTGAGCATCATAGGGAATGTCGACCTCTGGCATAGAGCATCATGTAGGTGTTGGAGATTTGTAATTGACTTGTTAAATGTTACCTAGATCTCTCTTTAGACTTAGCATACTGTTCTAGTGTGCTTTCTAGTGGTAAATACTATGAACAAAAGAAACCGGTTGAAGAATGGCTTTCTATGGCTCACAGGTATCTATCATAGTTGATCACTGATGGAAGTCAGGAGTGGAACTCAAGCAGAGTTAGATGTAGGAACCACAGCAGCAAGTTGCTTGCTTAGTATTTTACTTATTTTTTATTGCTGTCACAGAACAACCTGACCAAGGCAACTTATGGAAGAAAGAGCTTTATTTGGGGATTATAGTTTCAGAGGATAAGTCTATGACAATCATGGCGGCAAGCATGTCATCAGGCAGACAGGCATGATGCTGAAGCAATAGCTAAGAGCTAACATCCTTATCAATGAGTAGGAGGCAGAGAGAGAAAGGAGAGAGAGAGAGAGAGAGAGAGAGAGAGAGAGAGAGAGAGAGAGAGAGAGAGAACTAGCTGGGAATGCTGTGTGCTTTTGAAACCTAAAAACCCATCCCCAGTGACATATCTCCTTCAACAAGTTTACATCTCCTAATCCTTCCCAAATAGTTCCACTAACTGGAGATCAACCATTCATTCAAACACATTAGCCTATGGGACCATTCCTGTGCAAACTGCCAAACTCAGTTTATACACTGGGCCTACGTTCTCATCTGTAATAGGGTGGGCCCTTTTGCATCCATCATTAATACAGAAAGAGCCCTACTAACATGTCTATAGGCCATTCTGAAGGAGAAAGTTCCTGAGTTGAGGGTCCTTTTCCCAGATGTGTCAAGTTGGATGACTGACAATAACTTGAACTGGTCTTCATAGATTGTCCCCTACATTGACTGACAATAACTTGAACTGGTCTTCATAGATTGTCCCCTACATTGA
>NC_022017.1:16880137-16897830 GCF_000317375.1 Microtus ochrogaster
TTGACTGACAATAACTTGAACTGGTCTTCATAGATTGTCCCCTACATTGACTGACAATAACTTGAACTGGTCTTCATAGATTGTCCCCTACATTGCATGTCCCATCTCAGTCTTGGCTCATCCTGAAGCATATTTCTTTGCAGGATCTCTTTTTCAACATCTAACAGTAAAATATTTCCTGGACTCTTAGACTGAAATTGTCCTCCTCTAGACAACTGAAAAATCCCTTCTTTCCCTGCTCACAAGGCCACACTTAGCAGCCCAAAATCTATTCATCCCAACAGAAGGTTAATTATGTACTGTAATAGAAAGTCAATTCACATTGCTCATCAATGTCATTCACTTTTAAGACTGGTATAGCAAACATTTGGGGGAGTAATATGGATGCCTATTTGATAACATGTATCAAATGGGGGGGTGGGAAGTGTATGCATGTGTACATATGTGTGTGCAGGTAAACATGCTTGTGCACTGTATGTGGGGGTCAGAAATTGACATCCAGATGCTTTCCTCGATTGTTTATGCATCTATCTTCTTGAGACAGTGTCTCTAATCGAACCTTATCCTTACAGATAGACCAGTCAGCCAGTGGGTCCCTGGGATCTGAACTCTGCCTTGTCACAGGGATAGAATTACAGGTGTGTAGCAGTCACATCTAGATTTTATGTGGGTCCTGGGGCTCTGAAGTCAGGTCCTCAGGCTTGGGCAGCAAGCACTTCATTGTTTGAGCCATTTCCCCAACTCAAACTCAGTTTTTAATCCCAGCCATTTCAGTTGCACATATAAACACAAAACAACAACAAAAAAATGGCCAAGTGAACAAAATTGTGACTATCAAGTAATTTGTTACATCACAACAATAATTAACAAAAGTAAATCACAACCATGTACATTTTTAATAAGAAATTAACTCCATAGTTATGGCAAAACAGTAAAATTCTATATAGCAACTAAACTTATTTTTGTGTATACATATTCCCATAAAATACTTGAAAAGAGAAATTATTTTACTACATATCACTGTTGTGAGGAGCAGCCTCCAGCAGCACAGGACTTGAGTGGGAACCTATGGAGTCACTGTACCTTTGACGTCTCTGTCTGAGGAAGCAGAAACTGAAGAGGAGTTGCAGAGCCAGTGAACTACTAGACAGATAAACAGACACATGAGGAACTTTCTGAGGGCCAAAACTTAGTTCCTCATTTTATTATTCTTACTGTTGCTTGTTCTTCTCCATTTTTCTGATGCTTCTCTTCTGTCTGTCTTGATGTCTTGCTTCTAACTTTCCTTCATATCTTTCTTCCCTTGTTCTTGATATTTTCCTTTTAACTAAGCTTATTTTTTCCCTTACAGCTTATATACCCCAGCAAAATCTTTCAAGCAATATAAAGATTACAATATGGTTACATTTGATATTTTCAGGTGAATGTTTTAAATGAATACAAGTAAAAACAGCATGTTTTTATATGACTTACATGATTAGATGTTTTATGTATTACAGGTAGAAAGAAAGTTGTTCCAAAAACTTACGTACATTCATACACAAGCAACTTGTTATAGATAACAGAGTATAAGCAAGCAAGGTATTTTTCTCAGCCAGTTCTTTTAATGGAAGTTTGCATTTTTGCGGTTACAAAGAAAGGACCAATCACTTTATTATTTCTCAAAAGGTAACTATATAAGAAATCTTTAGAAGAATAACAAACCTCATCTTTTATATATGAAAAACAATCAATCAGATCTCCTTTAAATCTTTAGGGTGTAAACCCACTCAATAGTTTTTTTTTTAATTAGAAAACTGAGGGCAGAAATATGTGTAAGGAATTAACCATCTTCTTTGATCACCAACCAATCCTAGCAAGAAAGGCACATCAGCTAATAATACTTTGGCTGTTTTGTTCTTGTTCTATGACCTTACAAGTTCCTCTCACAGCTATGTACCTTTCTAAAACTTTAGATTGTCTTCTTGGGTTTTTCACTTCAAAGCTATTTGACAAAATCTTCTTAATCTAAACTTAAGTTATTTTCAAAGATTTGTTTTGGCTATGATACATTCCAACACCTGTGAGCACATCTCCCAACATTAAAATTAAGATAGTTTAAGATATCTGGGCTATTGAGACCCAGTTGTTTTTCTAAATCATTAACCTAAGCCACAGTTTATACAGCTCGTCAGTAGATACTCAATGTGTTCTAGCTGTGTAACACTTCCTTGTTTTATATTTTATCCTCTGAAACCTCCACTTTATCAGAGACAGGGGGCAACATTTTATCCTACCTTTACCTATGTCAAATTTTCCACCAAACTAACCTCTATCATAATCCCTTATGGTATTTATTAAAAGCCCTCAATCATCAAAATTCTATTTAAACTAATGCTACTATAAACTCATTGATGTAGTTAAACAGTACAGCTAGGAGAAAACCATCATCATGATAATCCAATAGAATGGGATATGTCATTATCCAAGAGATAATCACACTCCATGGTCAGTGGGGATCTCCCTATGCCCATTCACACCATGCCAGATACCAGAGAAAAACGGCAGAGGCAAACATGCAAAGGCACAGCAGTAGAAGGGCTGAGACTCTTGAGGCCTTGTCTCTCTGAGATTCACCCATGAGAGCTTTGCTTCCTGGTGGGCTGATCCCCTGGAGTCAATTGTCATCTGTTGCTCCTCTGTCATGGCTGCTGGAAACTACTAGTAGCAACCATAATAAAACCCATATGTTTATTTTTTGTTGCAAGAGTGTGTGTGTGCTGTAGAATGCTGTCTTCTGAGAATCACATCATCTTCATCAGAACAGCTGGAATTCCTTGCCTGAGAACATTGAGATGGGACTGATCGGCTGGCTGCTGGTGTTCTATTGTAGATATAAGGGGTAGGGAGGGCCAACGGACTCTCACCTGTAATTCTGAAAGCTCCCCTCTCACTTCCCATTTGTATATAACTGTGTTCCAGAAGGTGCTAGAGGATAAAGACTATGTGAGGTCAACTGAAGGTAGAACTCTATCTACCCTGCTGTGCAGGAGTCACCATCCTTGCTGGGGTGAGACCCCTTGAGGAGCCTTGAGGTACCCTTGTTTCTGGGGTACCCACCCTCCTGTCAATCTCTTCATGCATGCCTTGTGAGTAAGCATAATAAACTCATTGGTTTCCCAAGTTGGACCTTGGTGGAATGTCACTTTGATTTGCTGTTTGTGGCCCGAAAGGAGGAGTAGACATTTGTTTACATCTGTCCAGAGAGAGAGAGAGAATACTTTCAATAATATGGCTTAAAAATAGTTTAAAAAATATCTACGTGGAAAATTGTCTGGAAAGATATAAAACACATTATTTCAAACAAGAATTGTTATTAGGATAATGCATAATGTTCTTTTGTGCTCTTGTGTTTCCTAAAGTAACCATGGACACTCAACAGGAATTGTATGCTGTGAGATGGATTTGTTTTTTCAAAAGCTGGAAGTCATATGGGATGTCTTATTGATGAGGTGGATAATACTGCATTGTGTATAATTACACAACAAGAAAGTTGATTTTCTTGGTGATTTATGAAGATATCTTGAAGACATTTGGGCGCCAAATGTAGTAAGGAGGGCTGCTTGTTGGTTCCCAGCCGCCCGGCTAGCTTAAACCCAAAATAATCACACAGAAATTGTATTAATTAAATCACTGCTTGGCCCATTAGCTCTAGCTTCTTATTGGCTAACTCTCATATATTAATTTAACCCATTTCTATTCATCTGTATATCACCACAAGGTCATGGCCTACCAGCAAAGTTTTAGCATGTCTATCTCCTGCGTCGGCTCCATGGTGTCTCTCTTACTTCACCTTCCTCCTCCCATGCCACAAGCCAAGCCAGTTCTTTATTCATTAGCCAATAAAAGCAACACATAGACAGAAGGACCTCCCATACCATTCTTTTGTGCTCATGTGTTTCCTAAAGTAACCGTGGATACTCAACAGGAATTGTATGTTGTGAGATGGATTTGTTTATTTCAAAAGCTGGAAGTCATATGGGATGTCTAATTAATGAGGTGGATAATACTGCATTGTGTATAATTACACAATAAGAAAGCTGATTTTCTTGGTGATTTATGAATATATCTTGAAGACATTTCCTTAAATAGAGTCCCAGAAACATGCTGAGTAAGAGCTATGTGGTGGCAATGAGTATAATCACCATGGGATTATTATTTTAAAAAAATTAAATACAGTTATTTATCTTGTGTGTGTGTGTGTAAACATATGCCAAGGAACACATGGGGCCAGAGCTAACTTGCAGGAGTCAGTTTTCTTCTTCCTTCTTGGGTTCTAGGGATCTAACTTGGTCATGAGGCTTAGCAGCAAGCACCTCCAACCACTGCACCATCTCATCGGCCCAGGAATGCTTTTAAATAACAGCAGTAAAATCAGTAAATAAATTTGCTATTTTGGTTAAAAAAATTTATGTTAATGTTTTTCTCTCATTATTATTTTTATTTCTTGCTCTCTACTGATTTGAGAGGAGTTTGATCTTGTTTTCTTGTTTGTTGAGCTATCTGGATGCCTGAGAACTTTGTGCTAATGTATGTGCTGATGGTTCTCAGATTCCCAAGGTGCCCTTTGTCTGTATTCCATGGCTTTGGTTAGGTAAATATTCCATTTTCACTTGTTCAAGAAATTCTACTATTTTCTTCTTTATTTTTCCTTTGATCTGTGGGTTTCTCGAAAGTACTCTGTTTAGTCTCAACAAATTTGGGTAGTTTCCAAAGTTTATGTTGTTACTGATTTCTGAATTCTTTGCATTATGATAAAAAGATATTTGATATCATTTCAATTTGGATAGAGTGCATTCTGTACTTTTTCTGGTGTTGCTTGTGCTTTCCATGTCAGATCAGAAAACCAATTCTTTTATTCAAGGTAGAACTTGCCAATTACATTTCCTCTAGGAGTTTTATGAGTTCAGTGTCTACATTTACATCTCTGAGTCATGTGGAGCTAAGCAGCATGGGGTCCGATGAACTCTTTTTCATCTTGGTATCCAGTTGTGCCAGTATGGCTATTTTTTATTTTTAAAATTTATTTTTCTTTTATATATTATATCCTGACTGCAGTTACACCCCCCCACCTCCCTTCCCAGTGTCCCACTCCCCCACCCTCCCCTGGGAATCCATTCTTTCTTGGTTTCCCTTCAGAAAAAGGCAGGCCTCCCAGGCCCAGGATGTCAATCAAATATGGCATATCAATTGCAATAAGACTAGGATCCTTGCCCCATATTAAGGCTCAATGAGGTCCCAAAAGCAAGTAAAAGAGTCAGAGACTGCCTTCACTCCCACTATAGAGTCCCACGAGAACACCAAACTACACAACCATATGTAGAGGGCCTAGGTCTGACTCATGCAGGCTCCCTGGTTATCGGTTCCGTTTCTGTGAGCGGCTATGAACCCAGGTTGTTGATTCTATAGGTTTTCTTGTAGTATCCTTGACCCCTCTGGTGCCTACAATATTTTCTTGGCTTTAATCACAGGATTCCCTGAGTACTGCCTAATGCAGTGGATCTCAGCATCTGCTCCCATCAATTGCCAGAGGAAGCTTCTCTGATGACGATTATGCTAGGCTCCTGTCTATGAATAGAGCAGAATATCATTAGGAATCATTTCATGACCCCAGTCATGTTCGGTTCTATCCTAGGTTTCTGGGCTATCCAGACTCTGGTCCTGTACCTCCAGACAGTGTCAGGAGTAGGGTCCAGCATGCCTTATTGGGAAAGGCTGTTCCTTCATGTATGCTGGCTTCATGTCTTTGCCACAACACAGTGTGAGTATGGTTTTATTGTAGGACTGTCTTCTTTTTCATTGCTCTATACATCTATACATGTTTATGCCAATGCCACATTGTCTTAATTACATAGCTTTGTAGTGAGTTTTAAATTAAAGAACAAGGGATGGGGAGATGACTCAGCTCAAAGTGCTTCCTGCGCTTTCAGAGGAATTTGTTTTGTCCCCAGTACCCATTCACGCTGGGCAGCATCTGACAGCACATAACTCTAGCTCCAGTGGGTCCAACATTCCCTTCTGGTCTTCACGGGCATCCGCTCAAACCTTCACACACATACATATAAAGGCAGACAGATAAGTAAATAAATCAACCAAGAGGTCCCCACGTTTGTTCTTTATAAGGGTTATCTGGGCTGTTCCAGGTCCCCTGTTCTTCCATGTGTGTATTAGAATCAGCTTGCCTATTTCTTCAAAAGAACTGAATGCTTTTTTTTTCTGAGCATTCTCTTGAATTTGTAGGTCAGTTGTATCTTAGCATCTATTATATCATCCAGTCTATGAGAAAGGAAAAATTTTCAGTTGAATCTTCAATTTGTCTCAATGATATGTTCTTTAAAATTTAGAATTTATCATTTCTCTCTCTATTTTGTTCTTTTTTGGTATCTCCATATACTTATATTGTTATAGTTGGGATTTGTTTCAGGCCAGAATTTGAGTTTTCTTTAGTTGAAGAGGCTTTGTTGGCTCAGTCAGCTTCTTACCTCGTCTTTCAGCTGCTCTGAGAAGAAAAAACCATCACAACCTCCAAGGAGAAATTGTCTGGGAAAAGTCAACCCGTCTAGTTTGACTCTCCTGCTCCTAGTTCCACGCCAAGTTCAGCCTGTATCCCAACATCTATGACGTTTGTTTTCTTCCTCTCTCTCTCCAGTTACCTGCCATTTCATAGGCTTGAAAGTTCAGCCACTTTTCCAACTCAAAGCTCATCCAAAACAGTCACAGCTTACTTTTAGGTAATCTTAGTCTTAACACATTTGGGGGGACATTTTGCTACAACCATCTTAATGGATCAAAAGAAATAGAAGATTTCTCTAAGTTGGCACCATCAGAACATCTATGTAAGAAACGGTGTGGTTCCTCAACTCCCAAATGTGCTTTTCTAGACCACATCACAGGGATACTCTTACTACAGCCTGCTGTCACTCAGCAGTACATGGATGACATCATGCAGCCATCTGAAAAAATGCAAGCGAGAGGGTTGTGGCTGTGCCTGTTTAACTGCCTTGTACAGCATGCAGCATAATACTACATCCATTCGGGCATTTCATAAATGCACGTGGATGATATGATGCATGTGCTAATTGCCAATCATCCTGAAGAGTAATGATGTCCTCAGAACTGACGGGTCTATCCACGAGTGTTCTTACTGAGTGGTGAACACTATCGAGAGGCCTCCTAAGCACGCTTGTGCATGTGCGTGCATGTGTGCGCTCGCACACACACACACACACACACACACACACACACATACACAGTGAAAACTGTTCAGCTTTTGAACAAGAGAACGTTTTATCTTTGATAATTACATTTATTTCAAAGCTCAGAATTACCTGACACTTATTTTACTTAGAGGAAATCAACACTTATTTAAGCGATGACTTAAAATATTTCACCTGAAAGTAAAACACTCAATTTTACTCAGATTTCAATCAAATCAGGACACATGATCTTTGGCAAGAAGAAATAGTTAAGGGTAAGATAGTCACAAACATTGCCTTTCCACGACAGCTTCAACACATGTAGAAGAATACTCAAGGCCACCTCCTTACATTTTCCTGATACTTCTACCTCAAATTCCGCAGCAGCATCTGTGGAGTTAGCTATGTTCTCCGAGAACGGAAGGGGCCTTTAGTGCACACTCGGTTTAAAAACTGATGAAGGGCACAGTTCATGGAATTTGATTTTGAGCATAATTTCTTAGGCCCTGTGTATGAGAATGAAAGACTCTGCGATCAGAGAAGGTATGTGTGGGGTGCTGTGGGGTGCTTTCTGTGAGCACACAGTGGTGTTTCAAGAGTCTTACAACTGGATACACAGTCAGCCAAGCTATAGACCGTCACTGTGCCTAAAAGACTTTCTTGAAGTGGAATGTTAGTGGGCTTTGAAAACTTTACTTTGGATTTGTCTTAAGGAGGTGGTGAGTATCCTTTCCTGGTGAGCATATGGGTACCTGTACTGCATCATGGAAGGTGCTTTCTTCCATCACATGTATGTTGCTGTGTCTCTTTTGATAATATTATTACTTTGGCTGAGGATCTGTTAGCCTGAACAAAGAGACAATAGGGTATCCATCAGACAGGAAATCTAGATAGAAATTCCTGCCCCAAAGGTGTCAAGACCATGATGGAGATACCCACAGAAACAGTTGACCTGAGTTAGTGAGAGCTCACTGACTCTGGACTGATAGCAGAAAAACCTGCCAGGACCATATTAGGTCCACTGAATGTGGGGGATAGTTGTGAGGCTTGGACAGTCTGTGGGGCTGCTGGCAGTGGGACCAGGATTTATCCCTAGTGCTTGAACTGGTATCTAGGAGCACATTCTCCTTGGAGGGATACCTTGCTCAGCCTAGATATAGGGGGGAGGGCTTTGGTCTTGCCTGGAAGAGAAGTGTCAGACTTTTTTTGACTCCCCACAGGAAGCCTTACCTTCTCTGAGGAGTGGATGGGAGGTGGGGTGGGGGAAGGTGGAGGAAGTGGGAGGAGGGGAGTGAGTGAGAATGGGGATAGCTATGTAAAATGAGGAAAGATTGTATTATAGAGCATTTCTTAATAAAATAAATAAAAAACATTGGAGAGACAGTGAAACAAAATGAGAAACTGATGAAGATTAAAAAAAAAAGAAAGAAAATCCTGCTCAAAGGAAACACCATGGTCAAACATCCAGAAGTACATTGGCACAAGTGGTAAACTGGAAAAAAAAGGAGAAGAACTATCATGATGCTTAAACAAGATGGCCAGGAACTGTTTGGTTGTCTCTTATGGCTAAGCATTAACTAAGGCTGAGTATATCCTAAGGCTTTTTAGCTCACCAGTCATTTTGCTCTGTGATTGCCAAAGAAACTGACATTTAGATTTAAAATGAATGTGGAGAGGTAGGCTGCTCCATTATGCCCATCCCAACCATCAGAGCCTGGAAGCTACAAGTCCTACCCCACCCCCAAACCTTTGTAACCCTCTGCAACCTCAGTGGAACTCTGAAACACAGCCTACTACTACACAGAAAGGACCAAGGGGTGAGTGACCAGCCACCAGGCAGGACACCCCACTCTCTAGGCCCTCCATACTGGGGCAAAACCCCGGGTACCTCTCCCACCTGTCTTGGCTTCTCTACCCAGCAGTAGAGTTTCTAAAACCCCTGAGACACAAACAGTGACAGTAAATAGCAGACCAAGAACAGTTCCCAAGACACAGACAATCACTGCAAGGATTGGACCAACACACCAAGACACTGAAGGAAGAGATGGGTAGGCTCTAATGCAAGAATTCATCCCAAAACCTACAAAGCAACATGGTAACATAAGAACCCAGTGGTCATACAACAGGAAGACTTGATCATCCTAACTCAGAAGAAGCAGAAAAAATTGATCTTAAATGTAACTTTATGAACATTATGGAGACCTTTCAAGAGGAAATGAAAAACTCTCTTAAAGAAATGGAGAAAAAGAGAAACAAAAAATTGGAAGAGATTAATAAATCTCTCAAAGAAACCCAATAAAACCAATAAAAAAATCAAACAAGTGAAGCAAACAGTTCAAGATTTGAAGTCTTGAAATCTGAAATAGAAGCAGTAGAGAAAACACAAACTGAGGGAATTCTGGATGTGGAAAATTTGGGTAAACAAATGGGAACTACAGAGGGAAGCATAACCAACAGAATATAAGAGATGAAAGAGAGAATCTCAGGGACTGAAGATACTATAGAGGAAATCAATTCATTGGTCAAAGAAAACAGTAAATCCCACAAATTATTAAACAAAACACCCAGGAAATCTGGGATATCATAAAAAGACCAAATTTAAAATTAATAAAGAACTCCAGCTCAAAGGCACAGAAAATATATTCAACAAAATCATAGAAGAAAATTTTCCCAACCTAAAGAAGGATATCCCTATGAAGTACAAGATGCTATGGAACACCAAATAGAGTATATCAAGCAAAACAGTCCCTTCACCATATAATAATCAAAACACAAAGCATAAAGAATAAAGAAAGAATATTAAGAGCTCCAAAGGAAAAAGGTCAAGTAACATATAAAGGTAGACCTATCAGAACTACACCTGACTTCTCAATGGACACCATGAAAGCCAGAAGGTCCTGGGCAGAGGTGCTGCAGACACTAAGAGACCATGACTACTATACAAGATATTCCATAACAAAACCAGATTTAAAATGTACCTATCCACAAATCCAACCCTACAGAAAGTACTAGAAGGAAAACCCCAACCCAAGGAAGTTAACTGTACCCATAAAAACACAGGCAACAGATAACTCACACCAACAAAACCCAAAGAAGGGAAATAAACACACTACCACTGAAAAATAACAGGAATTAACAACCACTGGTCATTAATATCTCTTAATATCAATGGACTCAATTTACTTATAAAAAATAAGTAAATTTTTTTTTTACTAACACAGGCTAAGAGAAAGGATTCAAAAGCAGGATCCAACCTTCTGCTGTATACAAGAAATGCACCTCAACCTCAAGGACAAACATTATCTCCGAGTAAAGTGTTGGGAAGAGATTTTCCAATGAAATGGATCTAAGAAATAAGCAAGTGTAGCTATCCTAATATATAACAAAATAGACGTCAAACTAAAATCATTCAAAAGAGGTGGAGAAAGATACTTTATACTCATAACAGGAACAATCCATCAAGATGAAGTCTCAATCTTTAACATCTATGCCCCAAATAAATGATCACCCACATATGTAAAAGAAACATTATTAAAGCTTAAATCGCAAATCAAACCTCACACACTAATAGTAGGAGACTTCAACATCCTACTCCCCCCAAAGGACAGGTTAACCAGACAGAATCCTAACAGAGAAATAAGAGAACTCAGAGATATCATGACTTAAATGGAATTAATAGACATTTACAGAACATTCCACCCAAACACAAAAGAATATACCTTCTTTCCAGTCCCTCATGGAATCTTCTCTTTTTTTCTTTTCTTTTTTTTTACACTGGGGATGGGTTTCTTTTTTTCTTTTCTTTTTCATGGAACCTTCTCTACAATTGACCACATACTTGGTAACAAAGCAAATCTCAACAGATACAAAAAATTGGAGTAACCCCCTGTATATTATCAGATCACCATGGTTTAAAATTAGAGTTCAACAACAACACTAATTTCAGAAAGCCCACCAACACATGGAAATTAAATAGTGCTCCATTGAACCATCCCAGGATCAATGGAGAAATAAAGAAACTAAAGACTTCTTGAGTTCTCAGTAGTCCTCATTGTCCTCTATGTTCAGATGTGGCAGGGAAGAGACAGAAATCTTTAATAAATAAATAAATTAAAAAAAAGAAACTAAAGACTTTCTAGAATTCAATAAAAATGAAGGCACAATGTAACCAAACCCATGGGACACAATGAAAGCAGTGCTAAGAGGAAAGTTTATAGCACTAAGTGTCTACATAAAGAAAGTGGAGAAAGCTCACACTAGTGACTTAACAGAACACTGAAAGCTTTAGAACAAAAAGAAGCAGACTCATCCAGGAGGAGTAGAAGACAGGAAACAAATTGAGGGCTGAAATCAGTAAAATAGAAACAAAGAAAACAATACAAAGAATCAATAAAACAAAGAGTTGTTTCTTTCAGAAAATCAACAAAATAGACAAATCCTTATCCAAACAAATCAAGAGGCAGAGAGAGAACATCTAAATTAACAAAATCAGAAATGAAAAGGGGGACATAACTACAGACACTGAGGAAATCCAGAGAATCATTACGTCTTAACTACAAAAGCCTGTACTTTACAAAATTGGAAAATGAACAACTTTTTAGATAAGTACCATATACCAAAATTAAATCAAGACCAGGTGAACAATTTAAATAGACCTATAAGTCGTAAGGAAATAGAAGCTGTCATAAAAATCCTCACAATCAAAAAAAAAAAAAAAAGCCCAGGGCTGGATGGTTTCAGTGCAGAATTCTACCAGAACTTTAAAAACGAGTACTTACACTCCTCAAAATGTTCCAGATAATAGAAACAGAAGGAACATTGCCAAACTCTTTTTATAAGGCTACAGTTACCCTGATACCAAAAACAACACAAAGACTCAACCAAGAAAGAGAATTACAGACCAATCTCATTCATGAACGTGGATGCAAAAATACTCAATAAAATACTGGCAAACCGAATCCAAGAACACACAAACAAAAAAATCATCCACCATTATCAAGTCACCTTCATCCCAAAGATGCAGGGATGGTTCAACATATGAAAATCTATCGATGTAATCCACCATATAAATAAACTGAATGAAAAAAACTATATGATTATCTCATTAGATGCTAAAAAAGCATTTGACAAAATTCAACACCCCTTCATGATAAAGGTCTTAGAGAGATCAGGGATACAAGGAACATATCTAAACATAATAAAAGCAATATACAGCAAGCTGTCAGCCAACATCAAATTAAATGGAGAGAAACTCAAAGCCATTTCACTAAAATCAGGAACAAGACAAGGCTGTCCATTCTCTTCATATCTATTCAACAAAGTTCTTGAAGTTCTGGCTAGAGGAATAAGACAGCAAAAGGAGATCAAGGTAATTCAAACTGGAAAGGAAAAAGTCAAACTTTTGTTATTTGCAGATGATATGATAGTATACATAAGTGACCCAAAAAGCTCTACTAGAGAACTTCTACAAGTAATAAATATCTTTAGTAATGTGGCAGGATACAAGATCAACTCAAAAAAATCAGTAGCCTTCCTATATAAATGATAAGCTGAGAAAGAAATCAGAGAAACATTACCCTTCACAATAGCCACACATAACATAAAATAACTTGGGGAAACACCAATCAAAGAAGTGAAAGACATGTTCGACAGGAACTTTAAGTCTTTTAAGAAAGAAATTAAAACAGATACTAGAAAATTGAAAGATCTCCCATTCTCTTGGTTAGGTAGGAGCAACATAATAAAAACAGCAATGCTACCAAAAGCAGTCTATAGATTCAATTCAGTCTCTATCAAAATCCCAACACAATTCTTTACAAACCTTGAAAGAAAATAATCAACTTCATATGGAAAAGCAAAAAACCAGGGTAGCCAAAACAATCCTGTACAATAAAGGAACTTCCGAAGGCATCATCATCTCTGACATCAAGCTCTATTATAGAGCTATAGTAACAAAAACAGCTTGGTATTGGCATAGAAACAGAGAGGTTGACCAATGGAATGGAATTGAAGACTTGGATATTAATCCACACACCTATGAACACCCGATTTTTTGTCAAAGAAGCTAAAATTATACAATGGAAAAAAGAAATCCTCTTCAACCAATGGTGCTGGCATAACTGGATGTCAACACATAGAAGAATGAAAATAGATCCACATCTATCCCCATGCATAAAACTGAAGTCGAAATGGATTAAAGACCTCAATGTAAATCTGACCACACTGAACTTGATAGAAGAGAAAGTGGGAAGTAGCCTGCAATACATGGACACAGGAGACCACTTCCTACATATAACCCCAGTAGTACAGACACCGAGAACAACAATAAATAAGTGGGACCTCCTGAAACTGAGGGGCTTTTGTAAAGCAAAGGACATAGTCAGTAAGACAAAAAGGCAGCCTACTGAATGGAAAAGATCTTCACCAACCCCACATCAAACAAAGAACTGATTTCCAAAATATATAAAGAACTAAAGAAATTAGACATCAAAATTCCAAATAACCCAATTAAAAATGGGGTACAGAAACTAAACAGAGAATTCTCAACAGAAGAATTTCAAATCGCTGAAAGACATTTAAGGAAATGTTTAACATCCTTAGCCATCATGGAAATACAAATCAAAACAACCCTGAGATACCATCTTACATCAGTCAGAATGGCTAAGATCAAAAACACCAATGATAGCTTATGCTTGAGAGGATGTGGAGTAAGGGGAACATTCCTTCATTGCTGGTAGGAATGAAACTTATACAACCACTTTGGAAATCAGTATGGTGGTTTTTCAGAAAATTGGGAATCAACCTACCTCAAAACCCAGCAATACCACTGTTGGGCACATACCCAAAAGATGCTCAATCAAACTACAAGGACATTTGTTCAACCATGTTCATAGCAGCAAATAACCAGAACCTGGAGACAACATAGCAGCCTCTGAACCGAAGAATGGATAAAGAAAATGTGGCACATTTACATATTAGAGTAATACCAGGCCAATAAAAAACAATGACATCTTGAAATTTGCATCCAAATGGATAGAATTAGAAAACACAATCCTGAGTGAGGTAACCCAGACCCAGAAAGATGAACATGATATGTACTCACTCCTGAGTAGACACTAGCTGTAAAGCAAAGGATATTGAGCCTATGGTTCATAATCCTAGAGAGGCTAAGTAACAAGGTAAGCTCTAAGAAAAACATACATAGAACCACCTGGAAAGGGGAAATAGACAAGATTGCCTGATAAAATTGGGAGCACTGGGGTTGGGGGAGAAGGGAGGGCAGAAGGGGAAGAAGAGAGAACAAAGGGAGGGGGGAGGAGAACTTGAGGGAATGGGATAGTTGAGTTGCAGGAAGGACAGAGATGAGAGCAAGGAAAGAGATATCTTGATTAAGGGAGCCATGAAGGAAGCTAGCAATAGACCCAGAACTAGAGAAATTCCCAGGAATCCACAAGGATAACCCCAGTTAAGACCCTAAGCAATAGAGAAGAGGGTGCCCAAACTGGCCTTACACTGTAGACAGACAGATGAATATCTTAAATATCACCATAGAACCTTCATCCAGCAACTGAAACAGTGGCAGAGACCTGCATTGGAGCACTGGACTGACCTCCAGTGGGGGAAGTGAGAATATGAGCAAAGAGGTCGAGATCATGACGGGGACATGCAGTGAAACAGTCTACCTGAGCTAACGGGAGCTCACCATCAACTCCAGCTGGACAGGGAAGAAAACAGCTTAAGTCTAAACTAGTCCTTCTGAATGTGGGTGACAGTTGTATGGTTGGACAGACTGTGGGGCCACTGGCAGTGGCACCGGAATTTATCTCTACTGCTTTTTTGGAACCTATTCTCTTTGAATGGATACCTTGCCCAGCCTAGATATAGTAGGGAGGTCCTTGGACCTTCCCCAAAGCAATGTGCCTTCTCATCTCTGAGGAGAGGATGGTGAGTGGGGTGGGGGTGGATAGGTGGAGGAAATAGGAGTGGGAACTGGGTTTGGTATATAAAAGGAAAAAAAAGATAGTCTGTTTTCTTTAAAAAATAATAAAAAGTAAAAAAATAAAATGAACGTGGAAATGGTTTTCAGATAATTTAAAATAGAGCATTAATACCTATTATCAGTAACTGTTGCTGTAGAAGTTGTTTGTAACCCTTGTTCTTCATGGCAGCTGAACGCCAACGGTGGTAACCGTGGGCTACTGCTGAGGTTTGGTCACTATTCCTGATTCCACCTTTATATTTTGGGGCATTGCCAGCTTCCTTTTCACGTTACTGGGGTCTTCTATACAGCATCTCTGGGAAGTAGACGGTCGTCTGTCTCTTCCTTCTTTCCCACAGCTGCCGGTTATGTCATGACACTTTCGTTTCTTCGCTGCCTGCTTGGCATATGGACAATATATATTTTTTAATTCAACTGTCTTCTTTTCACAAAAGCCAATGATTACAGCCTGGCGACACGCCAAAGTCTTGCTTTCATTTCTTCTTGCCTGGTTATTAACGATAAAGAATCTATCGCTTGTACTTCATTAGGAAAATGCTGTCAACTGTAAAGAGTTAAAGCTGTGGACATTTTTTTTTTTTTCAGTGTAGGAGAAAAGACTTTGGTCACTGGTTAGGACAAAGCAGCAACGACAAAGTGTCCTGACTGCCAGATTGAGCTGAGGAAAAGTGTAGGGCTTTTGACAGAACCAAGCTAACAGCATAGGGGACCTTTCGTTTCATGGCGCTTTTCATGTTTATAACAAGATCAGTGATGAGTTAGACATTTTCACAAAACTCACAATCAGTGAGCCCAAGACTTATGAAGGTTAAGTTACATATCTCTGGGAACACGAAGAACAAGTCACACTCTGGCTCTTAACTCTGTGCCGCACGCTGCCCTGGGAGGTACACAAAGAAAACACAAGTTCTAGTCGGAATGCAAGAGTTTTCAGGCTTCATCTAGTCTCAAAGTGTCCCCCCTTTTTTGGTGTATGTGAATAGAAACATTACCTTTCTCTAGGCCAAATTATTGCAAAATGCATTTACTTTCCTGGGGGATGTGGGTGGCTTTAGGCTTTTATATCTGTCCTTATTAGAGGGGATTTATTACAATTACTTCAACTTAGCCACGTTGAAAGGGCCAGATGACACTGAAAACTTAGTCAAATTTAATAGGAAACAGGGATTTGCCTCCAAGGGTGCTGTGTTCCATTACTGGGAAGAGAATATGTGGGCTGAAAGAGAACCCAAGATAAATTCAGACCATGCTATATTTTGGTAAAAGCCAGACAAGAAATCTAGAATAGAAATAAGTCCAGACCAGGGGTGAGCAAATGACGCCATGATTCAATTTCTTTCCTGCCTTATCCATTTTTTCCCCCCTGATCCTTCTAGGTTTTCAGAAAGATTTTTCTTTTTCTTTGCCCCAAGCTAAGGTTACATGCATGGCAGAGCTCTCTGTTCATGCCACTTAGTAGGAAGATCTGTTGCAGGGGAGATTGACAGGGGTGAGCTGAGGTGCGTGGGAGGCAGGGGCAAGAGCTGTTCCTTGGCTTTGTTCTGTCGTTAATGGGAAACAGACATCAAAACACCTCCTGAAAATGCTCGTTTACCTCAATCAGATTATGCTCGGCATTACAGCATCCTTTACGACGTCTTTATCCCTTGAGTATGAATGAAGACCCTTTGAAGAAGCCACAAGCATTTTCTCAACACTCTTCACTTCATCTGAACTCAAGTGGGTTACACGGGGGTGGGGGGAGTGGGGGGTAGCATGTATGTGTCTGTGAGTTTCTGACCATTCTTTCCATTTACCGTGAGCTGAACGTCAGCTAGGCATGTTACACAGGAAAAGAGACTTCTTCATGACAATGACTTTTACTTTATGTTGGAATGTAATAAAAGAGTTACACATTCTGTTTTAATTTAGTAACTCGTATCCTCGAAAACATGAAAATTGACTTAAAAAAAATCCAAGTTGTGTCTTTCAGCGACGATACCTCATTAACTGAGTTTTCCTACATGGAACACTGCCTTGACCAGTTATATTCCTTGACGAAAAGATTATTTTATGGATTAGAGATAAAGCAAACCGCATAAAGATTGTAATGCGGAGACCTGAGTATATGGTTCAGTGGGGAGCAAAGTTTGCTGTGCTGTACATATTGAGGACTTGAGTTCCAATCTCTCAAAGTTCCATAAAAGCCAGATGTTGTAGCATGTGTCAACGCGGAGCTGCTGATGGGAGACGAGACAAAAGCCAGAGAACCCACAGTTGCTCTGTGCCAACTAGCCTGGCATTTGCAACAGAAACAACAAAGGGACCTTGAGTCAAACAAAAGGTGGGGGTGGGAACAACACTGGAGGCTGTCCTTGGACTTGCACATGTACCCGGATTGACACACATAAATGCTCTTTCTCCCTCCCTCCCTTTCTCTTGCTCTCTCTCTCTCTCTCTCTCTCTCTCTCTCTCTCTCT
>NC_022017.1:16897930-16900505 GCF_000317375.1 Microtus ochrogaster
CACACACACACACACACACACACACACACACACACACACACACATTGTATACACGCTCAAAGGTAAATTAAACATTTACCATTTTTATTAGATAATGTTTTTAAGCTGTAGGAAGATCTTACAATGTTAAATTGTGGGGTAAGATGTTTTCTAACTATGTGGTGAGCCGGTCAGCCTGTGAATCAGGCGGCTCTAATTTGTGACATGCGTCAATAACGGTCCATCAGAGAGCCTATAATCTATAGACAAATAGCTGAAATGATTTGTTTGGGTGAACGCAGGACATATTTTTCCATTTTGTAAGTTTGCTTAAACTTGATTGCAAATACTGCTTTCAGGGCACTCACTAGAATCATATATATTAAGTTTATAGGTGGTTATTTGCTCGGGCCATCTGCTCCTTTGAGGTATTTTGACTTTGAGGCGTACAATTCACATTGCTTTTCTAATCCAAAACAAGTGATTGACAAATGCAAGAACTGCCAGGCCAACTGTTTAATCACTATCGGATACTTAGAAAAGTCTTCATCTTCGCTCCTCTGAGTCAGTCCCCTGGGCCCATGTTCTACGTACCCCCTTTAATTGTTGACTTGAGCATTTATATGCAGTTTAAGTCAGTTCAAAGTGACTATCCGGGAAGGGCTCCGGGCTGTTAGGTGGGGATTACAATTAAGTTCTTGTTTTCCTTACAGAAAGGCCCAATTGTGAAGGGCATCTAGGAAGAGCTTGGGTTGTGTATAAGGTTGATGCCATGGTTTTAGCAGGGCTACTTTTGAAGGGCTAGAGAGTCTAGCATACATCTTATTAACCTTTCCACTGTTTTTTGTTCTTTGAAAGCAAAAAGGTATTTCATATGTTCTCAAAAGATAAGTACGGCAGAGTGCAAAATGTTCATCTCTTTTTTTTCAGAATGCTTATATTATAACTCACGATGTATTTAAACTGAGAGAAAATGATTCCGACTGTGGAGAGAGTGTTGGCAGCAATTTTATTTAATTCAGATCCAGGCTAATTTGTCAAGTCAGAATTTCCAGTTTTATTTTTCAGCTTTTTAAAGTTTTGGCAGTCAGCACCCTAACAATAAAATGGGAGACACCAACTAAACAATAAAATGTAACACTTTAGCACATGGGAGCACAAAATACTTCACTAAATAAAAATACTAGAGACATTAAAATTGAACAGGGACTTGATTTAAAATAGAATCAAACAATCTAAAAGTAAATTTCTTTAGTTTTTTTTTTTTTTTTTCTGCAAGGCTGTTAGCTTTTTGAGACTGCGCTCATCTGCAGTCTGGAATCTCCTTAGATGCATTCAGGCAAGATAGGAACTAGAATACGAAGGAATCAGAGGGTAGAAGCATGATGACAGTCAAAAAAGATCATAGTCAAGGCTACAGGCTTTCCAGACACAGAGTGCGTCAGTGGCCCCAAGGACGAGGAAAAGTCCAGGACCACATAGCCTAAAACATTCCTGTTGCATCTGGCAATTTGGAATCTACTGGTGAACTTCCTGAAAGCACTTTGAGTGGAATGGTGTGGTTGGAAACAGATTGCTGAGGCTGGAGGAGAAAATGTAAATTGGAAAATTAGAGACAACACAGCAGGTTAATTTTTTAAGTCCTGATGGCTTAGGAAGGGGAGTAGGGATGGCAGAGGAAATTACAGGGAGAAGGAAGAGTACTGAGTACTGAGGAAGAAAGGCAATTGGGGATGTTTACACAGAGAGGCTAAGCCATGGTGGCTGTGTGGGTGTGTGTACGCGCGTGTGCGTGTGCATGCATGTGTGCGTGTGTGTGGGGGAGGCTAGTAAGAAGGTGAGGGAACAGATATCCGTAAACACTGGGGGCACACACTGAGTCTCTGTGACTTCAAGCCCAGTCACCAGTCACACTCAGAAGCACCTCTTCGAATCCTGTTTAAGAAGAATTTCTAAACACTACGAAATTGTGTTTTTTCAAATTGGTACTCATGGGCCCCCAAAATGGGTTGGCATGGAAAAGTACTTCTGGTGAAGACTTTAGATGTGCGTTCCGTTCCCGGGACCCATAGTAAGAGCACACTCCTCCGAGTTGTCCTCTGATGTCATATGAGCGTGGCGGCACAGGGACACTTATGCGCCATGTACACAGGATAGCTAATGCCACCACACATCGGGCTGTGCTTTCTTCTGTCATCCACCTGGGCTGCAGAACACTTAACCCATGAGGCTCAGCGAACATTTTAATTTATGTTGTTTGTGAGCTGCTGCCATTTCTCGTTTCTTTTGAAGTTGTCTGGTTTGGTTGAGGCAAACTGAACTTGGATTGTAAATGAAGCCCTTTCCCACACCGTCTGCAGGGTCAGCTGACTTTTCTTCACGTGCTAGCAAGCGCTCATAAAATGTTTGTAGTTGGCTCTTTCTATGATGTTAATGTGTGTGAACCACACCTTCCCCGGAACAGTAATGCTGCATATGGGGAAGGGAAGAAGAGCAGTGTTGGGTTGTAGAAATAGGAGCGGCGGGCTGCGTCCCGGCACCCGGCCGCCCACATGGCTAGCTCTACCCGAAATAATTACACGGACACTGTGTTCAT
>NC_022017.1:16903485-16911097 GCF_000317375.1 Microtus ochrogaster
TTTACTCCTCCCTCCTGTTTTAACCTATCAGGGCAAGCAGCTTCTTTATTTAATTAACCAATGACCTTCCTCCATCATTGGGTGGTACAGATCCTTATCCTCTTTGTTTCTTAGCCTCAGATGAAAGCAAACAACAATGTCTCCCATGTATGAGGAGCGCTTAGAATGATGAAGAAGACAGAAAGAAAAGGGCGTATGCTGAGATCTGAATAGATGGGATCTGGAGCTCAGAGGGTACCAGGCTTTCTACTGAGCATTTCCAGAGGCAGACCCATTGTAACTTCTTTTTATTTTTGATATTTGAGACAGGGTTTCTCTGTAGCTTTTGGTTCCTATCCTGGAACTAGCTCCTGTAGACCAGGCTGGCCTCGAACTCACAGAGATCCGCCTGCCTCTGCCTCCTGAGTGCTGGGATTAAAGGCATGCGCCACCACCGCCCGGCTCCATTGTAGCTTCTTAAAACCTGTACAAGTAGATGCTGTCTTTACTGCTCACACTTTGTACACCCGAGAACTTAGGCACTAAAAGCTGGCAGTCAAATGCTCCAACCGATGGTCATGTGTTCCTGAATGTTCTGCCTCTGTGTAAATGATAATGAGTTTGCTGCTTTGGTCTAAGTAAAAGTTGCCTGTAGGATTTCAGACTTTAGAGTGAGATTTGTTTGTTTGTTTTTGTTTGTTTTGTATTGCTGTCAGTGGTAGCATGCTATCCTCTCTCTGTGTAGTGGGAGCAGTGGGCTGCATTCCTGCTGCCCTGGCTCCCAGCTGCCTGGCTGCCTGGCTAGCTTATGTCCTGAAATAAGTACATGGAAACTGTATTCTGTATTTAAACACTGTTTGGTCCATTAACTCTAGCCTCTTACTGGCTAACTCTCACATCTTGATTAACCCATTTCTAATAATCTGTGTAGCACCACGAGATGGTGGCTTACCAGAAAAGGTCTTAACCTGTGTCCATCATGGAGAGGAGAGCTATAGTGTCTGCCTCATTGCCTTTTTCCTCCCAGCATTCTGTTTGGTCTACTCTGCCTATCTAAATTCTGCCCTATCAGAAGCCAAGGCAGTTTCTTTATTAACCAATGAAAGTAACACATAGACAGATGACCCTCCTCCGTCATCTTTGTATAACATATGAGAGCAGAAACTGAGTATTTTGAAAATTTATTATCTTTATTTTACATTTGTGAGAATTTCACCCATAGGTATATATGTGTACCACAAGGGTTCAGTAGCCATGGAGGCCAGAAAATGACATCAGACCTCATCGAATTGGAGTTATAGATGGTTGTGAGTGGCCATATAGGTGCTAGGAACTAAACCTGGGTCCTCTACAAGAGCAGAAAATGCCCTTCACCACTGAGCATCTCTCTAGCCCCATCAGAAACAAATATTTTTATCCATCCTTGTATCTTTGGGTTTTCTTAGCAACCTGAATATAACTACTCCATCATTGGCTCTTTGAATGGTACCCTATTTTCTGAGAGCTGAATGAGTCTAGTTACAAGCCACACACTGTACCCGAGTTGGGCCCTTAATTTCTCAGATGACCAAATTTTCAGTCGCAGTTAAATTTAGAGTAAGTGCACTGTGTTGTATATTCCTCCAGAACTGCCACGACCACAGCCCCACCTAACCAACTAGACAGCCTGTGTGATCAGATGCTTTGTCCTGCTAGACAAGCCAATACTCTCTAGTTCGAGTTATGCCTGTGGTTTCAGCTAAAAAGACTAAAGCATGGATGTCTAGGAAAGACTAGAAACAAGCTTCCCAGTTCCCTCACCTGTGGAGACACACAGAAAACAGTGCTTAATTCTCATGGCAACGTGTGACTTGCGGTCATTTGGAAAGGCTCACTTGCACTTTGGTGTCCATCTGTAGGCGTGGAGCACCTCCCATTACAAGCATGGAGCACATCCCGTCAATCACCTTCTACTCAGCCTCCAGTTTCCCCAAGCAACAACTAAACCAGGAGCTACTGTAACAGTATCGCTGCAGAAAAACCTGGTGCAAGTCGAGCATGCAGTAGAAACACACTTCAGTCAGGCAGGGTATTCTCTCTCTCAGGAGTCTGTCCCTAGACTTTTGGATTTCTCAGCATTTGGATAGCCGAGGCTCTAGTCAACCCTTTTTTACATATATATGTACTCATTTATCGCTCCGATTTAACTGTGTCCCTGCAGAACTCACGCGGAAACTTAATCCACTGTGTAAGCAGGTACAGACTGAAAGAGGTCCAGCCTCTGGGGGGGAGTGATTAAACTGGGAGGGATGAACCTCCATTGAAGGGATTTTTGTCTTATGAAGGATGGATGGCGAAGGGCATTCCCCACTCTCTTGTGAGATTGCCTTTCTCCCTTCTTTCAGATGAGGACACGGCTAGAGATGCCTTCCTAGAGGCAGAGGGCAGGCTCAGCAGACATGGATGCTCCGGTTTCTCCAAGCTTCTCTGACCTCTTAGATGCCTTCCTAGAGGCAGAGGGCAGGCTCAGCAGACATGGATGCTCTGGGAACTTTGACCCTGGACCCTTCAGTCTCTAGAACTCCACACAAACACATTTTGATGATTTTATGAGACAATCAGTAGTAATTTTGTTATGACAGCCTGACAGAGGAGCTCACATACCCTACAGTGTGTGTACATATATCTAAGAATTTATGAGGATGGATGTAGGGGAATTATTGACTTACCAACATTAATTTTGAATATAGAGTACCTTATTAGCAACTGTATTTCAACTACTGCCATTATTTCATCAATAAAGTTCATTTTACCCACAAAATACGTAGAAAGACTCAGTGGCGGCCTAATCATGTTCTCAGAGGAGACATTCATATGTGCACATACAAATGTATATGCTGAGCAAAATTATTACCAAATTCATGCATTTAAAACACACAGGCTTATTTTATGACCCCTCTACATGTTGGTTTTGTTTTAATAATTATTAGTTTGGAAATCCGTGTTGGTTTATATCTTATACTATAGCTCCTCCATCCAAAGTTTTTTATATTATTTTTTTCAAGGTTTAATATAGAAAATATGATTTCACCTACAAGTACTGTATTCTGGGGGCACCAAGAGCCTGAGAAACTCTGTCATGGTGGCTTTGGCTACAGTTTGACTGAGTGTCCATGGAAAGTTCTAGGAGCGGAGCTCAGACGTCCTTAAGCTGATCGTGATACCATGCACATGCAGCAGCTTGGGAAAGGACTGAGTGCCAGCTGCACTGAAGAGACTTATGAGAAGAAAGTTTTCCCCAGACTCTGGGGGAGCATTTGTGAATCCTCGGGCTGGAAGCACTTCATGGTCCTAATATATACTGCTTGTGTCTGAAATAGAGATAAACCTATGCATACATTGTCTTCAGGTACCCTGTGATAAGCCACAGAAGTAAAATGAACGGCCCAGAAGGCTACAAAATAACTAAATCCTAAATGAATGAACCAGTTACACGGGTCTCTGAAGGTCTTAGAATAATAGACAATTTGGCGGAAGGTGCCAAATTTGATGTGGGTTGTGAGAAACAGTAGAATTTGGAAAGTCTGTGGGAGAGGTTTTTAGGGGGTGTGTAAATGGACATTTTCTGTTCCGATTGCCTGCTCCTTCTCCCTGCCCTCCCCGGCATCTGCTTTCAAATGACCACACAGAGGCTTATATTAATTATGGCTTTACCTGTCCTTTAGAATGTCTTCTTCCTCAAGGGTTGGCTCTGCCCTCCCACCTACCGCTCCATCTCCACCCCTAGCATTTTCACTTTGACTTTTCCACTTAGCTTTAGTCTCTGTTGCTGTAGGCCAATCAGCTTTTGTTTTGCTTTGCTTTTTACTAACCAATAAGGGTAACACATCATCACAGTTTATAGAAGGCTTGTTCCACAACAGGGGAGGAAGTGTGAGCTAAGTCATGGAACAGGAAGTGAACATGGGTTCTGCCAGCCCCAGAGGTGGCAGCCCCAGTTTTAGTGGAACTTACTCTTCCAGTTGAGGGAAAAGCTGAATGAGACAGGTCCAGAAAGCCAGGCCACAGAGGAAGTTGTGTGCACTGTGCGGAATGAGACGAGCAGATCCCTGAGGAGAAAAGAGACTGACTTTCGATTTTCTAGAAAATGCATATTGAGTCCTTTTGTCAGACCATGCAGGGTACCAGGAGGAGTCCCTCCATCAGATCAGATCCCTGCTGTCACATGTTTGATAGCTTGGTGCTCTTGGGAAAAGAACCAGTCTGCTGACTTCAGAGGCACAAACACACCCAGAAGAAACAGTTTTCAGCTATCCACATCAAATTCCTGAACATGGAATTGAAGAAGAGAAGTACGTAGCTCGCTTCTCCGGCTGGAGTGAGATGGCTTCAGAGGACCCCTGTATAATCCCGCTCCTCGTGAATCTTAGAAGTGAGAGCTCTGGAGCAAGGCCCCCCGAGGGCAGGTTGGCAGAATTTGGATGTACCAGGCTCAGGTTGTTTGCTCTCTGTCGTGCCGGAGTGTCAGCGACAGAAACTGGAGAGAAGTGTGCATCATTGTGAAGGAAAAAGAGTGGCATCTGGGCAAGCATCTATGAATGGTGAAAGAGAAGCCCAGCAGGCTCCCGAATGTCGAATTCGGTAGCAGGCGGGTGTGTTATTAGAAACAGGCTGGTATATAACTGTCCCGGTTCTTCGTTCCTATAAACTGTCACCTCAGCTGCTGAGGTTTCTTTGCTTCTTGTTTTGCTTTAATCTGATCCCAGGGTCTGGGACTAATCTAGGCCTATGCAAAGAAAGTTCTCAAGAGCTCTATGAGCTGCAGCTGTGGCACAGAACGAACTGAGTCCTGTGTTCAGGAGCTGGGGTTCTGGTTTCAAGTCCCAGCTCTACTTGCTAGCAGGAGGGCACACAGAAAGTTTCCCTTTAGCTTGCAGCTGTTAGTTTCTTCGTCTGAAAAATTAGGATCATGTCATAGCACATGAATGATCATATTTTATATTCATATAAATTATCTCATTAATTCCTCAACACTACATTCTGCAGATGATGATTTTTGCGTTGTCCATATTCTCCATCACTCATGGAGAAATGCAAGCCAGGAGATCTTGATGGTTTGTCCAGAACCCATAGCTAACGACAGAAATAGAAACCTCAATGCTTCAGCCATGAATGTAATTTTAGTAGTAATTTTTTTATTATTTTTTTTTATTGACAAAAGGAAAAAAAAACAAGTTTCTGCCTCCTCCCAGCCTCCCACCTTTCTCCCCCTCCTCCCACCCTTCTACCCCTCCTCCCATCCTTCTCCCCCTCCCTCTCCAGTCCAAAGAGCAGTCAGGGTGCCCTGCCCTGTGGTAAGTCTTAGTAGTAATTTTTATAGCTTTAATATTTTGAATATACCAGGGATTTTACAGGTGTCAAATATTTTGCTTGTGTAACCTTGGCTTTTCTCACAATTATATTGGAGCTGATATCCTGGTTTGGCCAGACCAAGGCTTACAATTTAGGTAAGTTGTCTGTATTTAGTGGCCCACTAAGAGCCCAAAACCACATTTTCTGCAGCACACAGTGTATCCCTATTAAAGGGTGCTGTTTCAAATGTGGTAAATGGGAGCAAAAGAACTTAGGGAACAAATGTGAATTCTACATCCTTTTGTCTTAGCAGTTTATCTTTAATAAATAATTAAGCCTTAGTTCTTGTTTAGAATTAGTCACAAATTTATAAGACAACAATTAAATAGGCTGATCTCAGTCTGCTGTATTTAATAAATCCATGGTTTCACTGCTTTGACATGTACATAAAGGATCACGTTTGCACTGGGAATTTGGCACCATGGACGCAGGTGCCTGCCTACTGCCCGAGTCTGGGGACTCACGTGTGATCATCAGAACCTCTAAAGAGGTGGAAGAAGAGAACTGACTATACAAAGTTGTTCTTTAATATCCACATACACAACACAGACCCTCCCTCCCTCCCTCCCTCCCTCCCTCCCTCTCTCCCTTCATTTCCCCTCTATTGCTCTATCTCTGTCTCTCTCTTTCACACGGTTTTAAAAAAAGATAGCAGCTGTTCTTCCTGTAAGCAGCCAGAGGTGACCCGTGAAGATGGTTCGCTACTTTCTCCACCCAGAAAACTCTACAAAATCATGCAAATCGAGACCATCAAACCTTCGGGTTCACTTTAAGAACACCCGTGAAACGGCCCAGGCCATCAAGGGGATCCATATCCGGAAAGCCACCAAGTATCTGAAAGATGTCACTTTGAAGAAGTAGTGTGTGCCGTTCCGACTGTACAATGGTGGAGTTGGTAAGTGCGCCCAGGCCTAACACTGGGGCTAGACACAGGATCGGTGGCCAAAAAAGAGTGCAGAATTTTTGCTGCACATGCTTAAAAATGCAGAGAGCAATGCTGAACTGAAGGGTTTAGATGTAGACTCTCTGGTCATTGAGCACATCTAGGTGAACACAGCACGGAAGATGCGCCAACGAATTTACAGAGCTCACGGCTGGATTAACCCGTACATGAGCTCCCCCTGCCACATCGAGATGATCCTCACTGAAAAGGAACAGATTGTTCCAAACCCAGAAGAGGAGGTTGCACAGAAGAAAAAGATATCCCAGAAGAAACTGAAGAAACAAAAACTTCTGGCACGGGAATAAATTCAACATGAAGTAAATGCAGATAAAAGTTAAAAAAAAAAAAAGATAACAACATATTTAATTAATTTATGTTAACTGAAAGAATGAGTGCACATCAAGAAGTCCAATTAAAGTTAATATTGCATCAATAATGTCATGCAATTTATGGCTATGTTTTTTGCATTTTAAAATGTAAATAAAAACAAGAATTTTTAATTATATAAAATTGATTTTTTTAAATGTGATTCTAGGAGGCATGGACTTAACCACTCTATAAAGAAATTTGAAAAATTGACTCCCAAATGAAGGAATAAGTTTAAATGATACAATTAGTAGATTGTTAATTTCAATTTCTTCCCAAGAAAGGATTCTAGGTCTTCTTTTCCCACACCCCACCCCACCCCCATGCTCCCACTTTTGTCTGGCAATCTTGTCTGCTTCCAGTTTCCAGGGGGATCTATTTTTGTTTTTCTTTGGGTTCACCTTATTACTTAGCTTCTCTGGGATCGTGAACTATAGGCTCAATTTTTGTTGTTGTTGTTTATGGCTTAATTCACTAATGAATGAGTACATACTGTATACATATATTTGGGTCTGAGGTATCTCTCTCAGAATAGTGTTTTTTATTTCCATCCATTTTAGTGATAGCAAAATCCATTGTAATGCAAAGGATAGGTAGGTATAGGTATTAGAATCCAAAGATCAAATCATATTTTGATTTTGCTTACTTCTTGGCTCATGGAGAATAATGTCTTTCTATGCTATTAGTGGTCTCTTATCTGCTATGTCATAGTTTTCTACCTAGTGGTGGTGTCATTTATTTTCATGCTTGATGCATGAATTTGGGACTCCAGGCAAATATGAAACACAGACATTTCTGCAGACAGTACCTGGTACCATAACAGAGATGGTTCAAAAATTCTCAATGTTTTCTTTTTTCTTTCTCTCTCTCTCTCTCTCTCTTTCTCTCTCTCTCTCTCTCTCTCTCTCTCTCTCTCTCTCTCTCTCTTTTTTT
>NC_022017.1:16911197-16958043 GCF_000317375.1 Microtus ochrogaster
ACCAGGCTGGTCTCGAACTCACAGAGATCCACCTGCCTCTGCCTCCCGAGTGCTGGGATTAAAGGCGTGCGCCACCACTGCCCGGCTTTCTCAATGTTAAACACATAAAGCAGTTCTTCTAAAATAACCCCAGATAATTTCTGCTTTCTCTGACTTCCCTTAAATCTTCTCTAGGTTGGTTAAGCTGATATGTTTTTCCCTCCTAGGGAAAAGACTAGAAAGCTGCTGGTGTTTGTGGGCCTTGCAGTCTCTGGATTGAGTGAGAAGCTGTTCAGCCTGCCAGAGCTTTAGAGTAAGCACAAAGGCTCCGAAGGACTGAGGTGATGGTTCAGTTAGACCGAGCAGCTACTTGCTCTCTGTCCATCACCAGCACCAATAAGGGAAGTGATCTGGACTCCTGCCATGCCGCTGTCCCGACTGAGGGTGGATGCTATTCTGGTGGCTGCATCAGTCAGGGCTGGGGATTTCAATCTACGCTTAACGTTTTATCTACCCCTCTCTGCCCGTGCCAGCTTCCCCAGTGTTTCTCGACATCACATTAACTCCCCTCCCAGTACAATAATCGACTCTAATCTGCTCTTATCACGGAAATAGAAGAGGTAAAGTGCCTGTAATAGGATCCAAATCAAATCACTTTCACTTCAGCCGGCTTTTGCTGTGAAGCCAAAGATTCCCCGGGGAGATTCAATACAGAGAAACACCTGCAGACACAGGCTGAGGCCCAGAGAGGAGATGGAACAAGACAGGCTCTGCTTGCCTGTAGCTACAAGATGATCACCTCAGGAATAATGACCTCAGGCACGCCCTGATAAACTTGTGACTCGAAGCGAACCCAAGGTCTGCCTCTCCTGCACTTCACCCCTCCTGAAGCCATGTTGAATCAGTTTGCCACGCACAGCACCAGGAAGACGACTGTCTTTTCTTCCCTAAGGTATCTGCTGGGAGCTGCTTTTATGATTTTCTACTTATTTTTGAGCATTCTAGCTTCAAAGAAAAACTTACTCATATGTATTACTAACTCTTAAGAAATAAAAAAAAAATCCAAAACCAAAAAAAAAAAAAAACCATTCATTAGTTCTTTGAGAGTTTGTACAACATGCTTTGATCCTGTTCACCCTCTTCCAACTCTTCCCAGGTCCCTCCTCCCCAGCGTTGTGCTTTGTTCTTTTTAAATCCTGAAGATCTATTTGTGCTGCCCAATACTGTAGGTGTGGTCTTCCACTGGAGAACCATCAATTTACCAGGAGCTACACTCTTGGAGAAAGCTTTTTTTCCTTCCCCAAGTAGTTAACAGTTTCTACTAGTGCCATGGTTGGCAGGATTCCATTCCCAAATCTTCTCTCCATGCTGGAATTTGGTCCGACTTGGGCTTGTCCAGCTTTTGTGTTCCTCCTTGAAGGTGGCTCTGAACACCCGTTACCACCCATCCTTAATCTCATTTATTATGACCCGATTCCATTTGAGGCCCCACTCGCTGTACTCAGTGTGAGGGAAGCTAATCAAGCCAGTATCTTTCTGCTTAAACCCACAGCACATTTGGCATGACTATTCCTTGCAAGAACACATTTGGTTAAACCTTGTTCTCATAGCACACGTGTCTGTCATCATAGTTGAGTTGCTATTTAATAAAAAAAAAATAGTAAAAACTTATAGTTCATAACCAAACTCAACTGATTGTGAATAAGTGTCTTCCTTTGCTGTAGATTTTTCACTGTAGATCAATTCCCTTTCTGTTACATATTGGGGATTAATTCCCTAGTTCAGAACAGTTTCCCACTGCCAAGCCTTGTTCCTCTCCCCTAAGTGAATGCAGAGATTTGCCTTCCTGCAATTATCTTTATCAGCAGGCTGGGGATTGGCTGGTTTGTTTGTTTGTTTCTTTTTGTTTTTTCAAGACAGGGTTTCTCTATAGCTTTGGAGCCTGATCTGGAACTAGCTCTTTTAGAGCAGGCTGGCCTCGAACTCACAGAGATCTGCCTGCCTCTGCCTCTCGAGTGCTGGGATTAAAGGTGTGTTCCACCACCACCTGGTAGAATTGCTGGTTTTAAGGATATATATTACTGAGAACATTTGTAATTGGCAGAACTAAGAATGATGTACAACTAAGAACAAGGTAGAACAAGAAGGAGCAATGAAAGTGATGGATTGAAGAGAGAGGAATAAAGAACTATGGATAGACAGAACCTGTTGTGAGTAGACTTATTTACCCTCAGATTTTTAGCCCCCCTTTTGCTATTCATGCAGTCATTAATTGAACCCTGAATGGAGATCTTAAAGACTGAAACTTTGAAGGCCCCCTGTAAGTAGGCATACAAATAGGCATAGAGGGGACTTTGGGGACTGCTACTCTTTATAAAGTGACTTTGAAGCGAGGAGGCTGCTTCTATTCATTAGCTCAAGAAGGTGGATCTAGGACTGGAGAGATGGCTCGTCATTTCCTAGCACTGGCTGCTCTTCCAGAGGATCTGAGTTCAGTTCCTAGCACCCACACAGCAGCTCACAACCATCTGTACATTTCAGGAGATCTGACACATCTTCTTCTGGCCTCTGTATGGACCAGGCATGTGTGTGGTATACATACATACATGAAGGCAAATGCTCATACACATAAAATAAAATATTATTATTATAAACATCTGTTCTAAGGCTATTACTTAAAGACAATGACTGCTAATGAAAAAGGAAGACTAGAGTTTTGGTTCCTGGTTGGAAGTCAGCTAATCAGCTAATCAGATTTCTGGAGCTTCCTTTGAACAACCTAAACAGAGAAAGATAGAATTAGACGGAGATGCGGGACTTGTAGACTTCCACGTGTGTCCTGGGAAGCAGCATGCTGTTGTCTTCTGTGATAGATGCTAAGAACTGAAGGTAGAGAAAAAGATGGAGCTGTTGTTTCACTCTGGGGACTTAAGAGAAGCCAGGATTTCTCTAACCACCATCCTGAGTTCATGAACGCTAAGCAGTGGATATGCCGTGTCTTCAAAGAGGGGTGAATGTAGGGAATCAGGAAAGGTCTACACAAGCCAAGCACTTTTCACCTCCTTTGGATCTAAAAGTTGCCAGATATGTATACTTCTAGCAAAGGACATATTACGGTGAGGTTTACTGACCAATGTTGTCCAATTTTCTTGATTCCTAATTTGTCAAGCTCTGCCAAGTCTAAGGATAGAATTTCTTCATGATAGCAATGGGCAGCAGGTTATCTGACTTTGTACATATCTGATTGATAATTGTGATGTTGGGAAGTTTTGGTTTAATATGCCCCAGTTTCTCCATCTGTTCTTTAAGGATAATAAAATGTTATATTGTTTACTGGAGTGGAAATGAACAGCATTGGAACCTCAGGTATTGTTCTCTTCCAACAGAGACCATTTGCTGTGCCCCCATTCACGCATTCAGTCTCAGCCTGTCAATCATTTCATATCATACTGCACCTTGAATGTGTAGCCCACAAGTTAAGACTCTATTGACACCCTTCTCAGCCTATTTGAGGTAACTGAACCTCCTGTCTAGACTCCCAACCACTGGCTCAGCTCCTGGTTCTAACCAAATATTTGGCACTGTCATTTTCTTACTTTAGATCAATGATTCTCAAAGATCAAAATACTTAAGCCCTGTTTGGAGGAGCTTCTAAAAATAGATAGATTCACATTTTACCAACAGAAATTTAATTTCAATGTGTCTGGGACAGAGCTGCAGGATGTGGTCTACAGACCATTCTTTTATGAATGAGAAGGGTTGGAGCATTCTATTGGTGGAGCTCATTCATCCTGCAGCACCCACCTACATACTGACAATAGTCTAAAATTACCAAATATTTATTGGACATCTACTATACAACAGCTACTTTATTAGCATTGTAAGCATATAATTGTAAATAAGATCGTATCCCTTATGTAGTAGAAAGAATAATGAGCAAACAACACATTCTGCCTTCTGAATTTTCTCTTTTCTCCCTGTTGCCTAGCTCATCCACATGCACCACACTTCCTGCCTCAACCTTCTCAACAAGCTCATTTACCTAGTCTCTCTCTCTCAGCATGGTGCTTTCTTCTTGGACCAGTTGTAGTTGCTATTTGACAGGGTTTGCCCCCATTTGTCTGTCTTTTCTCCACAATGGCTGGCTGCTCCTCAGCCCAGTTTGCCCGAGTGCTGTTTACTTATTTACCTTTGTATTTGAAGCATCAAACATTTAAGAGTTACAGCTTGACAGGATGAACACAGGACAGGATAGGATCTATGATAGCAAATGAAGCCAGAAGCTTGTAAGAAATAGACAGATGACATCCGGTCCCAGAAAGTTAGGAGATCTGAAGACTGAACAAAAGTAAGCTCAGTGGGAATGGGTGGGTGGTGAGTGCATCAAGAGTGAGTTAGTAAGTGGCTTGGTTGATGGAGTATGTGGTTGCTATAGTCACGGAGCTAATAACTGAGTGCATTGTAGTAAGAATATTACTTAGGGAGAGCACAGAGTGCCTAGTTTGACAAATGTAAAAGGGGCCAAGGTCAGATGTTATTTTTCCATATTCTACCAGGAAACTCTCAACGCATCCAAAATGCTTAAATGAATACTAAACTCTCAATGCAACCAAAGCTTTCAAGTGAATAGTGATCTTTACAAACATCGTTATTTTCTTACTCAAAATGAAAATGTGTTCAAGAATTTGGTCACTAGTCTTACATGGTAAAAGGTAGCCCACATTTCAAGAGTGTCAGAATGTAAGATTAATTATGGCTTTCTAAAGCTTGCCTCCTTTATGAATTCTGAAAGACCACATGCAAAACATTGACCAGGCATTTCTCTCCTACCTTTTGCTAGTAGCTCCTGGTAAAATAACACTTCATATCCAGAATTAGAAATGTAGAATACATAGATAGTGAGAAAAACATTGGGCAATGATTTCTGCCTCTTGTTTACAATCCACTGGAAGGTAAGGAGGGATTCTATCTATGTTTATGACTTCCTCCTCTCTAGCTTCTAAATTTGTGATCTATCACCCTTGCCATGCGTCACCTCCCATCCGTGTAGGGAGCAGGAAGGAGACAGTGATGTGGTGGGAGGAGACCATGTATGGAATTCACTGATGGATGGTACCTCTGCAATTCCTTCCCAGTGAGCACTCTTGTGTGGCCACAGTGTGAAGGATTCTGAGTGAACTCAGACTTTGTGCCAAGTACCTGCTATGCTTTCTGGGCATTGAAGAGTCAGGATTTCCTTCTTGGAGCTCACAGGCTAGTGTAGAGAGACTCACACATAGCTGCTGTCTTTTACACTGGACCTGACCATGTAACTTACTCTGAGCTGAATTACTCTCAATGATGCATTTTATGTGCTTTTCACAGTGTTTTAATAAGACCTCAAATTCTCTGGTTCATTACATTTTTTCCATGAAGATTTGGAGCTTAGGGTTCTCTTAAAGTATCATAAATTTTGTCTGTTTTGAGCAAAGCACCTTTTTAAGGCAAAAAATTGGCTCATAAAAGGGACAATTGAAACAGCAAACCCCATAGTACTGTCTCTCAGGGAGTAACCTGCCCAACCCCTGCAGACTCATGCACTTATTACTGCAGTCCTGCCCACCAGCAGCTGCTAACACCATCCTGCAGCAGATCCCCAGGTGACAACGCTCTCAGTCCTCTCACCAAGGAAATGGAAAGGCCGGCAAGTTCTTCCCTGGGACCAGCCAGTGTTTTTCCAGTTCTTAAGTGCCTGACCCCTGCATGTCGGTCAGAGCTCCTGGGGTAGCTAGCTTGACCTTCACCAGAGTGAGACAACCTTGCGAAAAGTGCCTTAAGACAGAAAAGGACTTGTATTATATCCCACAAAAGGAAAATCGCATTTCTAGATGATACCTCAGGTAGGTAATGCTGGATATTGTTCTCAGAATAAGCAAGGTCTACCTCTTCAAGAATATTTATCCTTCACCTAGAATGACGAGGCCCGTGGGTCCTATAATTTCACCATTACGAAAGACATCCAAATGAATATTCACAAAACAAAATTAGAAACCTATTATTTACTGGGCAACACTGCTACATCCTTGTTATCCACGCAAGAAAGGGCTTACAACAGCATGAGGAAATATGAAGATATTCTCTTAGCATTTGGAATTGAGTCTGGAAACATCAGTGAATTAGTTAATCAATTAATAGTCAACTACTGAATATTTTCCATAATAATCATCACTCGTAAACAATGACATTTCTGGAATCAAGATGATAATGGCAATAAAAATGCTCACAAATCCTAGTATATCTTCTCTCCAGGCACCTTTCCTGCCTGGTGTTTTCCTGACCTTGTGAAGTAAGGTATCCTCTCCCCACAGTTAGGTTAAAAATACCTTGTCAAGAAGATACATGGCTTCTTTTAATTCTTATTCCATAATAAAATATTTCATAATAGAACTGAAGACAGTCTAACTCAGCGTGTTTCATTTTTGCACATGCACCTTTGACAGAAGCATTTGTACTGCACTGTGTTCAGCCAGTTCCCATCATGCCACCCGGTTTTGATCTATGGGATTTCTTATCTGTGGTCTACATAAAATCAATGAAACCCTCCCTTTCATCTCTGGGAACCTTGCCCTGTGAATCTCTGGCTTGGCCTTAACTCCTTTGTAGACGATGGCTATCCCTTCCATTGGTTCCTGGGAGGGTTCTTTGCTCCTTGGTGAACGGGGTCCTTTATCCATTCCTACAAAGGAACCCCACAGATGTCATTTCACATTTGTCAAACCTAAACCACATAATCTTTTTTAGCATGGGATAGTTTATGATGTCATCTTGGGGCTTTCTTTTTACCATCTTTAATTAATCTCTGAAATTGTATAGTAAATGAATTATATGATCAAGAAACTTTGGGGAAACCTTGAGCTGGGTGGGAGACAAATACACACAAATTCCTTCTCCATCTCTGTCCCATAATGGGGAATGTTTAATGAATGAACCATGGCAGTTAACTTCATTGTCTGAATTAACTCTATAATTTTAGAACTTAGGGCACTTATATTTTAAATTTAGTCACTTAGCTTAAAAGACTGAAATCATTGAGTTGGGTCTTTCAGGATGCTGTAGGAAAGCATAAACACCACTTACTGCTACTGTAAGATACTGTCTTGGTGGCAGAAGAGGAAAGGAGTTGAAAAACAATTATTCTTGCCTTTGGGCAATAGTTTCATTTTTCTGGTAGTCAATATTTAATCTAACTACTTATTAAATATAGTTAATACCTCCTGATGTTTCCTGGAAGAGTATGTAATTTATTCTAAATGAAGAAGTAATTTTAAAATACATATTTCATGGAAAGCCACAAAAGTTGAAATGAATCCTATAATTGAGAGCTTAAAATTGGTTCTCCTTTAAAAAGCCTAGTAATGTGTTCTGGGTATTATGTTGACTTCTTAAAACATTAAGACTACATTAAAAAAAAAACCAAAATCTTCAAGCTCAACTTCTTTATCAGATAAATGGTTTATTCATTCTGACCTGGAAGTAACAAACAAATGGTATTTCTTGTAATCCCTGTGCATGTAATATGTTTCTCCTTGCATTCCCTCTGTGCCAACTGCTATAGGAAGTTTACACAAAACATTTTGGTAAAATGACTTTGAACACTTATAAGACTGACATATGAGTACACCAATAGTAAGTGCTAGCAACTTAGAATCAACCAGCTCACGCCAGAAGTGCATATCATTAAAAAGACTATAAACGCTGAATTTCTAGAAGATTCTATTTGGCTGCTTGTGTCTTTGTTGAGGTCGTTTTCATGATTTATTTAATTAATTAACAAGAATTTCTTATGAAGCTTTAACTGAAAGTAGAAGTTTCTGATCAAGTTTCTGACTTCTAAACATAAAGAATGGAAAGCAAATGTTGGCAACTCATAAAGTAACCATGCAGCACTAATAGATCTATAATAAGCAAGGACCAGTTTAATATATTAACTCTATAAAGGTTATTTAAGCTAAGGAGTAATTTGATGTCATGGTGTGTTTGGTTAGAAAGGGCCTCTTTGCTTAGCTCCATTGCAATTTAAGTATCTACAAGACTGTGTATTATTAGTTACATTCTGCATGTCAGAACATAAGGCAAAGTCAAAAAAGCCAAAAGCCAAAGGGCAGCAAGTTGAAGGTATCACCAAGTATTTTGATTAGTGAGATTTATTGGGTGGGGAATTCTGTTTGAGTTTTCTTCTGAAGTGCTACAGTGAAGCGTAAATCTAATTAATCTTAATCAATAAAAACCAGGGGTTAGGTATGGGGCAAAGACCTGGAAGATCAGAAACCGGGACTAGCTGCCAGTTGCTTTTTTCCTGTCTCTGTTCCACCATCAAAAAGGTGCTGAGGTCCTGTCTCCACCCCACTTCATCACTTCCTGTCTCCACCTCCCGAGTGCTGGGATTAAAGGTGTGTGCCTCTATTGCCCAGCTTCTCTGGTTAACTAGTGACAAGCTCTGCCCTCTGCTCTCCAAGCAAGCTTTCTTTGTCAGAACACAAGCAAAGTATCACAGAAATCTACAGAGGAAGAGAAAAAGCTTTCTAGGATTTATGGACTTCTCTATGTACAGATTTTTCATCTTCTTGTATGATGGTCTGGTCAGTTGTTTTTAAAGTTATTTATTTCCTTTTCGGGGATAGTTTGAAAGTTTATTTATTTTTCTTTTATGTGTCTATGTACCACATGTGCCTGTAGAAGAGAATCCTCTTGAATTGGAGTCTCAGACAGTGGTGAGCTGCACTGTCAGTGCTGAAATCAAACCCAGGTTCTCTGCAAGAGTAACAAGTATTCTTAACTGCTGAGAAATTTCTCCAGCTTCATTCTCCAAATATTTTTGATGAATTAATAATATTGGGCACCAAAAGAGGATAAATATCTATTTTTGTGAAATATAAAATTATTTGGTTTTCTGTTTATATGGGTTGATTATTTTCTGTGTTTTGTTGCTCTTCTGTTTTTTTCAGGTTTGATTTGTAGGCTGGCTTAGCATTTCTGTATAGTTCAATTGCTGTTTTCCTTTAGAATATTACACATTAGGAAACAAATTGTAATAGAACTTTGGATGAGTTCATGGACCACAGCCTACCAGGAGAACAAACATCAGGAAGAACCGAGTTCCACGTGGAAGTTTGCTAAAGTTTTCCTGGGTGCTAGGTAACAGGAGTTCTAAAATGTCCTAAACCAGTCCTCAAAGTCCCATGGCATGCATGTGGACCCTGGTCTCCAGACTCACTTCAAGGAATGTAAGAATGTATCTTATTTTTCTTTGAGGACTAAGGAAGTGTTATTGGGTGGTTAGTGCCCATTGCATGCATTCCCTGGACTCAGCTCTGGACTGTATGACACCCAGAGCCTCACTCTGATGAGCCTGAAGAAGAGCCTAATAAAACAATAACCCAATAATAGACTCTCAACTCTTGGGGCTGCTTTTGGAATGAACGATGATATTGATTCCTGTTTGATAGTAATCATTTTACATTATCAATGCCTCATGACCACATTATATGTTTGCAGTGACATACGTATGTGGCATTATTTATTAGTGTATTGAATGTGTAAGTACATATACAGATTTTCATTTAGGCAACATTACTATGGATGAAAGCATCAAATTAGTCTGCTTGGCAACTAAGTTACAGAACTGATTGTAGAGCATAGGTGACTCAAAGGAGGAGGGGCAGGTGTGGGGTCAGACACTCAGCTCTTCAGTTTGTATTAGAAAGAATCAATAGAATTCTTTTGGTGAAGGCTTTTACTGCGGAAACCCAAAGCTTAAATAGAACCATACAATTTCTAATTACCTGAAGGATATTTTAGTTGGCATCTTTGCTGTGACAAACTTGGCATCTCCATGGGATCATTACACACATTCACCAAGAAAATTTGGAAGAGATATGCCACATGCTTGCCTTAAACACAATGTATCGGCATACAGAATTGTCCTAACACCAGTTAGTTTCAAGGGTTAAACTAAGGGAGAGACAGAGCCTCAAATGTCAGTTGCGCTGATGGCATAAGAAGAAAAAGAAAAGAATCAGGACCCCTGGAACTGATTTATGGAGGAGGGCAGTGAGATTTTATGGAGTGGAAACGTAACAGATGGTCCACACTGTTCTCATCCCCACAGCCGCCCCTCCTCGAGCCACTCTGGAGCCCACTCTGCAGTAACACAAAGGCGGAGGCGCTCCTCAGAAGATCGGCTGGCGTCAACACTCTTGTGGTCTTAGCACAATGACCACTCTCGGCATCCCTGCTCTCTAGATTCATAGTTTTGGATATTGCGAGTGACGGACTTTTATTCTCTTCCCCAAGTACCACTGTTGTGCCGACATGATTTATCAGAGGCTTGGGGAGTCACAGGTGCACCCCCGAGCTTCCTGTCTAGACAGGACTTATGAAATCATTACTCAATGCCTCCCAAATTCACTTCAATGAATCATGAGCTGGTTTAATAAACCACTGTCATTAATTCTTTTATTCTTAAAATCAGAAAAAGTTTTAAAAAGTATTCTTTTAGAAACCAGTTATCTTTACAATTTTCCTCATGTGTCAACTTGCTTAAACAAATGACTGAAAGAAAACAGCATATACTTTATTCCTTAATGTCCTTAACCTCATTTGCTAATTTTGTCTAAAGATCTAAAACAGATTTCTTGAAGTTCAATATTATTAAGTCCAGAACTCGAGACTGAAAAGTCTTGGGAGTCTCCCAAACTAAGCATCTTGCAGTTGGAGAACCATGCATGATTCTTTGTTTGGAGTTCCTGTTTAGCAAGCCCATAAAGACAGTCAAGTCCCCAGGTCTTGCTACTTGTCAAAAGCTTTGTACCAACATCTATCTATAGGAACAAGTGATTGCCTGACAGACTGATCCTTTTGAGAAGTGGCAGAAGTCTAATTTTTCCTCCAGAAAATTCCTTTCAATGTGTGATGGTGCAAATATGAACTCACAGAGACTGTGACAGTGTGCACAGGGCTTGCACAGTAGTACTGAGAACGGACATGGACACCAGCCCCATCCCTAACCCAGGACCTGTCTCCAACGGACAACTGTTTACAAAGGAAAAATTAATTTTCTTCAAGAGCATCTCACCGGGGATACAAACCACATTATAAGGGTATGCTCCATGTCCAGCAGGAGAAGGTCAACAGATGAACTCAATGGTGTTTTTGGAGGATTTATGCCTCACATTGTTTAACTTGAGCATTTTTTAAAGACCCGCATAAAGTATGTGTGTCTCTCTGTATTTAAATTCTGGCTTTTTAAATTCTGGCTCTGTTTTTCTGTTTGAATTTGTCCTATTCTGTCATGTTTGTTTGTTCAGTTGCCCATTTTCTAATGAGAGAGAAAAATAAGGGTGTGGATTTGGGTGGGTAGAGAGGTGGGGAGTGTTAAGTCTGGAGTGTAGCCCCAGCCCTCTGGCCTGGGAGTTGCATTAGTCTGGACTTTGAATCCCAGAATGCCACTCACACAGGTATTTAAGTGGGCTCCCAGAGAAGAAACATATGGTTCCGGGTTTGCATGTGCTCCCTGCTTCCCTGTCTCCCTGCCACGCGCTCAGCCACCTGAGAGGACCGTATATAATAACGATGGGCATTTTAATTTGGTTTGATCTGACCTAATTGGACTTCTTTGCACCTGCAGAGCCGCTCTTCTTAGTATTACTTTTTCCTAACAGGAAGGATCTGGGAGAAGTTGGGGGAGGGGGATTGTGATCAGAATATATTATGTAAGAAAATCTATTTTCCACTAAAAATGTGTGGCCAATATATAATTTTTCTTCCTGAGGCAGCCATCCCTCACCGCTGGTTCTCAGGTAGTATGGACTCCTATCCCCACTAGTCTAGCCCCATAACTTTTGTTTTACATGAATGTGGGTATTTCAAGAGCTCTAAGAACTCAAGCTTTGAAACATCCTATACATTAGAATAAACATTAATAGCCAGCAAAGACTGTTTCTGATCCTTGGCTGATGTTAACTGATTTTTTTTTGTCTCATAAAGAATAATAACATATTATCAAGCAGCTGACACATACACAGTCCTGCTAATATCTTGCATCTTGGCTTTGATCCTGCCTCAGCCAAAACGCTCATTTCTTAGCCAGATTTCGGTTGCTAAGCCTCTTTGTCTAGCTGTGAAAGTACCCAAGTGGAATCCTTTTCCCTTTCCAGCTCATGTCTCAGGCCAAAAAAGACCTGCTCCTTCTGCTACCAATAATCTGGTTTTTTAAACCTTTCACACAACCTTTAAAAGTGTGTCCCATTGTTAGCAGTGCTATTGATTCCCAAGCCCACAGATGCCCCTCTGTGCTTTGTCTCCATTTTCTTCCCATGCTCACTGACATCAGCACAGTACTGACCTCGCCCTCTCCAAGACAGACTTGTCTGTCCATTTCTTCCCATCCTGCTAGAGAGAACCTGGATCATTCTAGTTTGGTTTGAACCAGAAGTTGATCTCCAAATCTTTACACAGGTCTGTTGCCTTTCTTTCACTACTTAGAAACCTTAAATTCCAACCATGCTGTTTCTGATACAAAGTGTTTTATCTTCCTAAATTTGGAGTATATCGAAACTGTTTGGAAACATGTTTATCCACTAAACTCTTAATTTTTGTATTTCACCCTCTCCTTAATTGCTCCCTTTTGGTCTATTTTCTACGACCAGTGAGATGTTCACGGCATCTCAGAAACCCTTGCCCACATGATCACTGGCTTCTTTTCTCAGATCTCACTCTCAGCTGTCAATTCCCTGCAGTCGAATTAAGACACTAAGTCTATGTATTTGTGCTTTTGGCTCTGGTCGTATTATAAAGACCGTATACTTGCCAGCAGCTGTGCCGAATTCCAGTTACTCAAAGGAAGAACAGGAGCCAGCTCTTCCCTCTGCAGAGGTCACATCTAGTGAGGAAAACAGTCACCAAAAATGATTTTCTCTCTGTGCAATGTGGACAGAAACAGGCAGTGTTCAGGAGGTTCTTGGCTCAGGGCTTCAGTTTGTTTTGCAAATTCGGAGGCTGAGGGCTGTGAGCTATGGTGTCCTATCAGTTGCTTTCTGTGAAAAATGTCTTTACATAAACTAGAAAACTGCTACGGAGTTGTAAACATATGTTTCCTGTCCCGATTGCCTGGTCTAAATAACCAACTCAGAGTCCAAATATGAATTACAAATGCTCAGCCAATAGCTCAGGCTTATTTCTAGCTCTTACATTTTAAATTAACCCATATTTTTTTATTTATGCTCTACCATGTGTCAGTACCTTTATTAAAATAGAAGGTTCATCTCCTGCTCCCTCTGTGTTTGGTTGGCAATTCTCTGACTCTGCCATCCTTCCTCTCAGAATCCTGGGTCAGGCTGTCTCACCCGATCTCTTTCTGGCCAGCTACCAGTCAATCAGCTTCTTTACTAGCCAACAAGAGTAATATATATTCACAATGTACAGAAAGATTATTCCATAGCATAGAGTCATAGCTTGTATTTAGCATATTAAAAATTCCTAAATTCTGATGTAAACATCAAACCCAACCCAATGGGATTTCCTCTTCCTCTTAGCTTATTCTGAGGCCTTCCAGGGAGATTAGGAAGTCCAGTGAGGCACATCACATTTTTCACCCTGTTATGCTGAATCGTGAGTTCTTCAAGACTGGGGTGCTTTCCTTCTGTAATCAGGGACTATATTAGATGATCCATCCCTTTACTACCCCTAGGACTTGGGACAAATTGCTGCACTCTGGAGCTTCTCAATCAGTGTCTGGGAAGTCAGCGGTTGACTGTAGTTGTTGGGGGTTGTTGCTGCTGCCTGTTGTGTGACCCCCATTTCCCGGGAGGAGGTAAGAGGTGAGAAGATGCAGAGGCAACATCACAGACTCCGAGAGATCCCAATGCCGAGGCTCTTTATTTTACAAGGGTTGGGGGAGGGGTTGTGGGGTTAGGGAAACTAAGCTGCTGCAGGAATGTTTTCTGGTTGGTCCTTTTGAAACTGGTCATTGCTGCTGGATTGTTGTGATTGGCTAGGAGTACGTGTCGTTAGTTACTGTGCTTTTGGTCTGCTGACAGGTTGTTTTGGCCAATTTTGCTTATTCATTGTGAGTTTGCATGTGTTTGATTGTGCTTGTGCTATTGCCCTGACACAGGTGACAAAGTCTTAAATATTCAGAGAAAAGTATATATGACACACTGAAGTGCAGAGAAAAAAGTAGTGCATGATTTATAAAAACTAGCACAGTCAGAAAAATCACACTAAGCTCCAAGGAAAATTATTTAAATTTAAATGCACTGAGTTATTTTCAACATTCAAAATATTGAAGGAGACATGAAACATTAGTCATTCATTTGTATCTTGACTCACTAAACTGAAATGACATTAAGAGAGTTGAATTTTATGATAAACAACTAATGTCAGATCCATTGCAAGTTTACCAGAATCTTGTAAGAGAGCCAAGTAAGTATTTGACGGAAGGGTAAATTAGGGAGAAAGAAATCTAGAAAGTGGTTGTTGAGTCATGATGCCTATTAGTTTGTGAGGGCTGCCATGACAAGATACCATACCAGAGAATATAGGTCTAAAATTAATGTGTTGGCAAAACTGGTTCCTTATGTGGCCTGTGAGGGGGGAAGGGTTTCAAGCCTGTGTTCTTGACTTGAAGATGGCTTTCATAAATCTCTGCTTATTCATATTCACTTCCCGCCACACACATCATGTGTCCACATCCCCACACGGGAGGATGCCCTAACTTCCCGCCACACACATCATGTGTCCACATCCCCACATGTGAGGATGCCCTAACTTCCTGCCACACACATCATGTGTCCACATCTCTACATGTGAGGATGCCCTAACTTCCTTCCCTCCACACACATCATGTGTCCACATCCCCACACGTGAGGATGCCCTAACTTCCCGCCACACACATCATGTGTCCACATCCCCACACGGGAGGATGCCACTCACAGGTTTAGTACTTACTTTAATGGCCTCATTTTCACTTGGCTACTTCTGTGAACACTTCAACACACAATTGCCAAATAAGATGAAACTGTAGAATATTAAGAAACATGACTTAAATTTATGAATTTAACCCACAACAAGGTCAGTGCTCACCGGAGTAAAAATAGCAGGTATTGATGGGCCAGCAGGATGTCTCAGGAGGGAAAGTCACCTGCCTCCCAGCTGGATGATCTGAGCACAGTCCTTGAAAACTACATAGCAGGGAGAACTAACTACATGAACATATACACAGACACACACAGACACACAGATACATACACACACAGACATACACACAGGTGCACACACAGACACGCACACACACACAGACACAGATATAGACAAACACACACAGACATGCATGTATGTACCCAGACATAGATAAGCAGACAGACAGACATACAGACACGCACACACACAGAGATACAGATACATACAGACACACACAGACATGCACAGAAAGATAACAGAGAAACACACACAGACATGCATGTACATACACAGACACAGATAAGCAGACACAGACAGACAAACAGACACTCACACACACAGAGACACAGACACACCCAGACACATACACAGACATAGACACACACACAGAAACACACATAGACTCACACAGACAGACACACACAGACACACATAGACAGATTCAGAAACAGACACATACAAACACGCACAGAGACACGCACACAGACACAAACAAATAAAAATAAGAATTTAGAGAGGTTAGGTAGCTAGGCTTTGGTTATCTATGTAGAAGACTGGAGGTTGATTCAAGATGTGTGGATAAGGATGCTCCATCCCACTTACACATGCTGAGTTTGGGATGTGTGCTAGTACAGCTGTTTCAGTGCAGAATAAGGAATACACACGGGGAGAAGCTGACCGATATGAAGAAAGACAGAATTTGGTAGTCATGAGCATGCATACTCATATTTTAGGTACTAAACATGTACTAAGTAGCTACTATATATCCAATTTTGTACTTTGGTGGCATTTAAATCTAAGGTATGGGATCAAGATTCCTAAAGTAACATGAAGAAAATATTACCAATATGGAAAAAACAAACAAACCCAAAAGCAACTGGAAAAAAAAAACTACCAAAGATGAATGAAAACCACCAGTCAAGAGCTGGATTACGATCAAGCTGGCATGGTGGCGCACGCCTTTAATCCCAGCACTCGGGAGGCAGAGGCAGGCGGATCTCTGTGAGTTATACAGAGAAACCCCGCCACAAACAAGCAAACAAACAATGAAGAAGAGGAACAATTCAAGAAATCAAATGAGAGGAGGCCATGAGGGAGAGGATGCAACACACGATCAGATTCCACTGGAAGACAATGGTGTTGAAATTGGAACCAGCCAGATTCTGTCAGGCAATCCCCGGCCTGTAACTGATGATGGGATAGGAGGAGGAGCAGAGATATCACATAAGGGGTTTCCTAAAATCCTACCTGGGCTTGTGGTTGTGAGATGAGAAATAGTTGCACTCAGACATGGTATAGCAGGAGGCAGGAAGGAAGCTGGAGAAACACCTCCTGTCCTCTGACCACCTACGATACTTTCCACTGACAAGCCCAACTGAAGGTCAGAGGGACAGGAGCTGTTGCTACAACTCATAAAGGGCAGCTTCTCTGCGCTGGGGGAGAGCGGGTAGGGCAATGGGAACTATTCCGTGCAGGTTTTAGCATTGCCATACTTGGTGACTGGGGTGTGGGAAAAAGAGCAGTATGGGAAGTGGAAGGCAGCTTGCGGCAGGCTGAGGGGCAGTGAAAGGAAACACTGATGCATCGGGTCCATCCAAAATTCTTAAACTTGGAAAGGAAAGAAGAAAAAGCACATCTTGGCTACTGGAGCTCACATGAGACAAAGCAGGAGCAGTACTTAGGCTGATAAGAGGAGTGAGCCTGCTACACAAGCTGCGGGGGGCGGGGCAATGCCTAAGAGGAAGGAATTGCTTGAGACCAGAGAAAAGCTCTCCTGCTGACCTACAACCTCCTAGGTTCTAGGTGGATGAAATCAAGAGACCGTGGCAGAGGAGAGGATGCAATTGAAGGCTTGGCCCACGATCACGTCTAGCTGAAGGCTGTGGTCATGGCTAACACCCGTGACACAGCAACGTGACGATTCCCACGGAGGTAAATGCTTGTGGAACCGCTCCCCAGTCAACGGATCCGCTTTTCTGCACAGGCACTTTCTAAATCCTCATCCCCAAGGAACCGTTGATAGCTACAGATAGCTTCCTGCCTGACGCACAGGAAGATTCAACTGCTTCTATTTTAGATTTGTGTTCAAAATTAATTCTCTTTCTTCTTGTTGGGTTTTCTTTGGAAAACCATCCATAAGTGGGAGAGATGGACACATTGGGTGGTTGTTCACTAACCAAACGCTGCAGCCACAGGATACACTGGGAAAGCAATGCCGGAAGAGTAGGCACTACAAAACACCACTGTTTTCTTAAGCAATATTTTCATTGCTTCTTCAGGCTATCAGTTTTACTCCAAGAACGACGTTATTAACAAATTGATCGAGATGGATAGTGCATTTTGTGTTTGGCATTTGTATTATGCGAGTTTAATTCAGCTCAGTTTCATGTGCCTGGAGGATGAAGTCAAATGATTATATTCAGAAGAACTTTGAGTAATCGAAGTCATAAATGTGTGAGGCATGTTACTGTAAAATAGCAATGCAACATTGTTGGACAGTAACAGCCATTTGAACAGCCTAGCAATGACTTAGAGTTGGCACCACAGTTGGCCTGTTTCTGCCTCACTTAACTCGGCATTTAAGATTTGAACCCAATCTCCCTGTCCTTGACTTTATCTACCTCTTTAAAAAAAACAATTTCTATCCAAAGTTAATTATAATTTACACGCAATAGATTTGCTAAATTGCTTCCAGATCTGTGCTTTTAAAAAGGAGAAGCAGACAGCAAAGAACTCTTTTCCTTGAAAAGGAATCTTTGTTTTTCTCCAAATGTATACTTTGTTTAGCTCTATGCTCAGCTAAATTTCCCTAAGTTGGGAGACAGTGTCTAGTAAACTTAAATCTAGAATGGGCATTGCTGGGCACAGTGCCTCGGGGTTTCAGTATTTTCTCCAGCTATTAAAGGAATGTGAATCTATTTTTAGAAATTGGGCAAATACAATTTGCTGGGAAATATTTACCATGAACCTAAAGCAGAGAAGGCCAATACAATCCCTCTCCTGTTTCAGGCTGACTGATTGTCCATGGCTGCCTTCGGGCCATGCTGCCACGTATTTTTGCGGGTGGGGAATGTGGTTCCGGAGAGCTGCTGAGTAAAGACCTTCGCTCTTCACAGCGAATGTCAGGCTGTGATTCGGGGTCCACAACCCGATTAATGACTTATCACAAATGAATTTGTGACATTTCTCATTTAAAAAGCTTGCCTTTAAGGATGGGGAGAGCAGCGGGGGGGGGGGGGACGACAGGTGAACTCTCCCACTCCCACCCCTGCTCATCAAAACCTGAGGCATGTGGGAGAATTGGCCTTGGGGTAATAGGAGTAGGGGAGCTGCCCCTGGCCTTTATCAATGGCAGCAGTCAAGAGAGTAGTCCCCACACCACATCTGGGTGACACAGTAGAGCTGGTGGCCTTGAAGGAGATCTGATGTTGAGAATGGGAAGCGGAAGAACCGGCCCCACCCCTTCCTCATAACTAGCCCTGGCGACGCAGGAGAGCTCACGCTGGTGGTGAGGGCTGACCAACCCTGCAACTACCCAGGCCCAGACCCAGGGTTATGAGTTGTCCCACCCCAACATCCACCCTATCTGTGATCTGCTGGAGTACTGAAGGGACCTGACCTGCAGACCCAAAGCTGGAGGGTCTCTACAACAGAGGACAAAAATGGAATAAACATTTTTGATAATGAGAGTTATCCAATGAGGGCCCAGCATCGGTAGTGTAGCAGAAACCAGAGGCCTCGAACCAGACCAATGACTCTGTACAATGAACACTTGCAAGGAAAGACAGAAGGGTTTGCTGAGGGACTCACTGTGCCACACTGCGGCTTCCATGATGAGATTCATTTTTCTCTTTTGTGTTTTTTTCCTTTCTTATTTTGTTCTTTTCTCTTATTTTATTTATGAGGGGAGGTTGCAAGAGCAGAGGGCTGATACAAAGGGACAGGGAAATGAATGGGATAGAGATGCATGATGTGAAAGACACAAAGAATAGATAGAAAAGAAAGTTTAAAAAGCATGCCTGTGATAAATAATGGGCTGGAGAGGTGGCTTAGTGGTTGAAAGCACTGCCTACTCTTCCAAAGGTCCTGAGTTCAATTCCCAGCAACCACATGGTGGCTCATAGTCATATGTAATAAGATTTGGTGCCCTTTAGAGGAAGAGACCTGGACAGTCATCCTCATCAACTTAGACCATGAAACCCAATATGGATAAGTTCAATAGAACCACCATGTATGGGCTGACATGCATGCTTCAGCATTGCCAGGGCATAAATTTCATTTTTAAAAAAGTTTCTGTGATAAATAAAATTTTGAGTAGAAAAGTGTACATATACTTTCATGAACATCTATACATAACCAGCAGCAGGTTAACTTCTCAATGACATGTTATAATTTACATTCTAGGGTCTGTAAAAGCTTTAAAATTCCATCAGTTTTAGTTGTAAAATGGCGAATAACTACTCATAAGTCCCATCCAAAGTAGAAGTGATCAACAGATTGTCACCTAGTCACACAAAGGGGATTGTTGGGTGGTGAAAGGAGTGTATATTAATGCAAACATTCACATGGAGGGGGGTGGTGGCAGAGTTATTATGCTCAGTTGAAAAGAATCTGGAAACAGGAGAATGCTTGTTTCACATTCCACTTAAGACAATTCTAGAAAATGCAAATGATACAGGACAGAAAACAGACAACTGCCTATTGATAATACGAAGGACAGAATGGATGACAAAGGGACACAGGGACACTTTTGGAGGAGATGCTATAGTTACTTTTCATCATGTATTGAGACCTTCACAGATATCTGATTGTGCTCAATTGGGAAAATTGTAATTTTTGCACATTGTATTTGCATTATTAATACCTTGATATAGTTACACAACAAAGGGCACAGATGTTTGTCCACTATTGTTCTGTGCCAAGCATTTGAATGATCTATAGTGAGTACAGTATTTCAGTCATTAAACACTTTCATCGGGGAATAGCCTGGTCTTTAATCACTTTTCTCTGTCCACAGATCTTAATTTTGTTTATTTTTATTGTTCTTCTAATCTCTATTTCACAAGTTTCTGCCCAGATTTTTTTTTGTTGAATTCCACTAAACATATAATACCAGTCCTTTTTAAATTCCTGCCCAAATCCTCAAAGCTTAACAAAGACTCCCGAACATGTTTGATGAGGTCATGATTATCTTAGTAAGGAAATCAGACAAGGACACGACCATAAAAGAAAACTGTCAGCCACTGGCCCTGATGAACCCAGATAAAAAAAGAAAATCTTATAGATACTTCAGAAAACTGAATTCAGTGGTATACACACTGAACGACCATTCATCAGGATTAAATAGAATCTGTATCAACAGAGCATGGATTCAACATACACAAACCTAAAGGAGGGGCTTCTCATTAACAAAAATGGATAAAAGTCACGTGGGCCCTTTAGATGATGCAGAAAATAATCTGACAAAACTCCAACAGCATTTAAAAATACCCCAATACTACATACAGGAAATATGTACCTCAATAAAAATGAACTCTGACCATATATGGGAAGCCTGCCTCTCATACTGTGATCACTGGGAAAGGTTGAAAGACTTTGCTCTGACATCTGGGAAAGATAAGGATGACTGTACTCACTCCTTCTAAACAACATGGTACTTTACTAAAAGCCAGAGCATGTAGGTAAAGGGAAAGACATTGGAAAGGAAGAGGTTAACTCAGCCTTGTCTGCAAATATGAAGGGAACCATGAAGATTCTACCAAAAAACAAATCAAAACACCTATCAACTAATAGCAAAACTGGTAAAGCTTCATGCTATAGAATTAACATACAAAATCAGGGACATCTCTACACATTAACAATGTACAACCTAAAATGTAATGAAGAAAACAATTTCATTTTTTAAATGTAGCAGGAAATGTAGGTAATATAGTGAAATAAATCTATCTATCTATATCTATATCTATCTATCTATCTATCTATCTATCTATCTATCTATCTATCTATCTATCTGTCTAGTTTAGATTAACGGCTAAAGTAGATATAACCAAAGATATGTGTTCATAAATTAGAAGAATTAATATTGTGTTGTGACTAGTTATCCAAATATTTTATATGTTCTCTATTAAACTTAAAAAAGTGTGTTTTTTTTTTATAGAGTGGCTACAACAATCCCAAAAGTTCTACAAAAGTTGAAAACTTCCAAAGAAATCATTAGCAAGAATAATAAAACTGGGGCATCATACTACCTGACCCTAGATATATTGCAAAGCTATAATAAACAAAATGGCTTATACTGGCATTTAAAAACGACACATGGCCAATGGAAACGATCAATGAACCTAGAAATGAATCTGTACATTCATGGTCAGTTGGTTATTTACACTCTTGTCAGGAACACACAATATGGGAAGGAAGTGTGTTCAATACATGGTGCTGTAAAAAGTAAATCTTCAAATCTAGAAAGATGAATGCATACCCTTATGCCATACCACATTTAAAAACCAACTCAAATAGACTAAAGACTTCAACAACGACTTTACTCTGTGAAACTTACTAGAAGTAAATAGAGAGAAAAAAATCCCCAACATTGATTACTGGGATAATATCACATGGAAAAGATTTTGTATAACTAAAGAAACAATCAACTGGATGAAGAGAGAACTGGATGAAGCGTGAGAAATACAGTTAGTGAGGGGCTACTTTCCCAAGCATGCAAAAAAATCCAACTCAATAGTATGGAAGCTAATAAACCAATTGAAAATGGGCATAAGACATAGATGAACACACACGTGGTCAATGGGGACATCAAAAGCACTCAACATTCCTAATCATTAAGGAATCAGAAACTAAAACCACAGTGAAATATTATCTCATACCTGTTAAAGGGGATATTATTAAAAAGATGACGAAACTTTTGATGATGAGAGTTTTGGTCAGGATTAGAGTGAAGGGGATGGACACCTGTCAACATGTGGTGGGAGAATAAATTGGTCTAACCACAATGAGAGATAGTATGGAGCCTCCTCAAAAAATTAAAATAAGTGGTTGGAGAGATGGTTCAACAGTTAAGAACATTAGCTGCTTCTTCAGAGGACCTGGGTTTGATTCCCAGCACCTACAGGGCCACTTACAACAGTTCTAGGGGATCTGATACCCTCCTCTGGCCTCCATGGACACCAGTCAGGTGGTACATGTACACACACACACACACACAGGCAAAGACTCACGGGCATAAAATAGAAATAAACATTTCAAAACAAACAATCACAAATAAAAGTAGAACTACCATGTACTATAAAAATCCCTTTCCTGGTTATATATCCACTTCTAAAAGTTATCTTACAAAGTAGCGTGTTTCCTTAATGCATTAAAGTTCTGAATCCCCACTTCTTTTCTCCCTCCTCCTCATTCCTAATTAAGTATTTATATTCCAAGTGTTCTCCCTTACAGCGGAGAGTCACACTTATCTACTGCATGGCCCATGCATCTCCCTCCCTATGTCCTCTTCCCTTCTGCTCATGGTTCATTTCAGTTTGCTGCCTCTATGCACAAGCACGTGCACGTAAATACAAATGTATGTGAATTAGAAGCTAGCATCACATAGGACAGATACACAAAATGTTTGTCTTTCAGAGACTGAGTTGTCCCAGTTAATATGATATCATCTAGATCCACCTGAAAATTTCATATTTTATGGCTGAACAATATTCCATTGTATAGACACTGCACTTTTGCTCTCCATTCATCTGTTGATGAGTATCTCAAATGACTCAGTTTCTTTGCTTTTGTAAATAGAGAAGCAATGAATAGGATAAAGAAGGGCTTTTGTAACAGGATATAGAGTCTGTTGGGTATATACCTGGAAGAGGTATAGCTCGGTCATATGGTAGTTCTAATGTAGCTTTTTGAGAACCTTTGGGGATACATACACACATGCATTTATAATCCATATGTATATATGTCTACACACCAATGAATTCATAGCAACACCCATATACATTTATGTACACACTCACCACACACCTGCACCTAAACACATATGCAGTCACCTACCCACACTGACCTGTGCACATTGGAACAGTGATACGGACTTATACAGACACACTCACATATTCACTAGCATACACGTACATCCAAGAAACTACACGCAGTCACCCTTCACTCATATACACTCTCATGCACATATATCCACTGTCATTCACGCATTTGCATACAGTCACACACATACACACTCACACCTACGACCCACCTTCTATGTGTGCACATACACAGACATGTGGACACATGTACACCGAGTCATATACACATTCACATACAGTCACAGATACAGTCACACCACAGCGACCTTTAGCCACCTCACACTCACGCACACACATGTGTGCTTACACAGTCACCCGATACTTACATGGGTGCACATCCACACTCACACACATCCACCTATCACAAGCTCACACAAATGTGAGCACACACACACACACACACACACACTCACACACCATTCATTTACCCTAAACTTACATACACGTGTGCTCACTCGCACGCACGAGCACACACACGCACGCTCGCGCGCGCGCACACACACACACACACACACACACACAGACACAGACACACTCATGCTGCTTTTATCCTTTCAGAAAAGAAAAGAAAGCTCATAAACTGGAGAGCCCTCACACTGTATTTAAAAACAACCTACAATTAGCTTCAGAGCCTGTTACTTTATCCAGACTAACTGAGGGGTAAAAGCTTTGAAAAAGCCCAGCTGTTCCAGTCAGGACTTTCATGCCTTTGAGTAATGAGCTGTGCTTCGGGATGCCGTTTCCTGCCCGCACCAAGAGAACACGCGTGGTTACCGCTGTCGACATTCTACCCGAGAGGCTGGCTGACAACTTCTGGCTAAGGATCTCTTAGCCTCTTCAGCCTTTGCCTGTGTGATTTCTTTGCTATCCTTCAGCCAGTGCTTCAGAAACGAAACCCCTGCTGAAGCCCTATGGCTGACGGATAGGACTCGACTGGGAAACCTTGTCTGTTTATTGAGTTTGAGTTCCTCTGCATGCAGAGAGACCGAGGCTGCTGGATTCCCTAGAACAGAGGCTGTTTGTATATAGCTTTATTGTCCGTAGCAATCAGACATTTCAAATTCCAAAGCGTTGTTATAATTTTTAAATAATACATCACTGAAATTTCATCTTAGTGTAGAACATTCCAGTCCTCCACAAACATTTATGAGCTCCATTTTTTTCTGCTTATTACATAGCAATCTTCCTGGCACACGGGCAGTACTGTGCATTCTAGCCAAATAAACCACTGTCAGATGAAATTAGTAAATGTAATGCATACTTCACACAGCACTGCAAACATTTAATTAGAGCTTTCTAGAAATAAGATCATGGCATGTGAGCATATGAAATTTGGTCATCTTGAATTTCTGAGTCTCAACGTAACCAAACGCTGATTTGTTTGGTTCTGTGGCCTTTGGACTGCCACTAGACCTGGTGACGTGACACACACAGCCTCCTCTGCAGCTGTGGAAAAAATTAGCTTCGTTTGACCCTGCCAACAGCGAGCCCTCTAAAGAGCGTGAAATGCTGCAGGGCACCGTTCAGCTCGAACACAGGCCTTTCCACTGAGCAGCCCTGTGAAGGAGTGTGACCTTTGGACTTCCCGATTCCCTCAGGCTGCACGGAAGTGGAAGAGCTGCAAAGCGGGAAGGTTTTTAGTCTTGATGTTGCAGATAGTATCCATAAAATAATTGTACGGAAAGACAACACGGAAGGGGGGCATCCTTCCTCTTCAGTTCTCAGACTTCCAAGAGTCCAACAGTGAGACTATTCCTGTCAAGCTGTGAGGTTTTGTGGAGGGTGACCGGAACTCTTTCTGAGGCCATCCATGTCTTCTACTCCTTCATTTGCATAGAAAGTATGAGGAAAGCAAGCAGCGGGCTCATGATGGACAACTGTTGTCATGGAGTCTTTGTGAACCAACAGGGAACTCTGGTCTCAACAGCCCCTAGCAATGGACACCTCCTCCCTCAGACACACCCCTTCTATTCCCAGGCACCCCGAGCCCACAGCTGAAATCCAGCGGTTACCAGGTGAGGTTCTAACCTGTTGGGGAGGAAAGAGGGGAAGACAGCCTCCTCCTCACATGGAACCAGAGACCACAAGCATGGCAGGAATTCCTCAGTTCAACAGAACTCAGTTGTTCTCAGGCAAGAACTAGATAGCTGTTCAGCCAAGCAGTTTGCTGCTGTTTTAGCCCAGGCTTTTTCCCCCTTTTGTTGCATTCGTTCATTTAAGCCTCACTTTGAAATCATTTCCTCATAACAAAGGAGGCCAGAGTTGAAAGGACTTGGAATATGGAATTTGTCATTGTACAGCTGAAGAAATGAGGGAACTGGGACACGAAGCAAACCACTTGGCTTTACTTCCAGCGCTGTGCCTGCCGGAGAAGGGCTCCACCACTCAGTCACATCCCCAGTCTTCACTTGGTGTTAGGGTGGCAGAACACAGGACTAGCTCTGTGAGTCTCTAATTTGCAATTTAATACATTTACTCTGGCCCCCGCTTGTTCTCAAGACACATGTCCTCTACTTTGAAAAAAAAAAAAAAGAAGTTGAGTTGAGCTAGGTTTTGTTTTTTTCTTTCTTACATAGGCAGCTTTGCCCAGTATGATTTAAAGGCACTGGTAATCCTGCTTTAAGCAACATTCCTCGCTGCTGGCTAGGATGCAGGGAATTTCCACCAGCAGATTATCAAAAGAGAAGGTCCACTGTTGCTTATGAATGGACACCGAGTCGGACACAAAGATTGGCTCTATTTAAAACTCCTACAGCCATTCTGGAGAATGGATATTCTATCCCTTGATCCTAACCCTTTGGCATTCCTTAATCCCTCATCTCATTACACTTGGGGAAAATTATAGTAGTGCTCTCTGGGGATACTTGTCAATCCGGAAGAACATACATGGGAATTCCTTACAGTATACTTCCTAAGCATGCATGTTGCACAACGGTTAAAACAAAGAGATATTTGTAAGGCACGCTAATGATGGCCCAGATGTAATTAGGAGGGAATAAAGAAGGAAGGGGTGGAGGGGGTGGAAAGCGAGAAGGGATGAAGAATAGTGAAGGGGGGGGGGAGAAGGAAGGGAAGGGAGGGAGGAGGGAGAAAGGAAAGGAAAAGGAGAGCTAAGAAGGATGCAGAGACTGAACGTGAGGAAGGCTTTGTGTGCGCAGAGGAAGGAAGAGCATGAGGAGCCAAGCTGCCAAAAGTCTAATTATGAGTTTTATACTCTGACTTTACTTATCTTCATCCGAATATACCATGACAAGCAAGGTTTAGGGGCAGGTACAGCTACACAGACTTGTTCAGACTAGTAAAAAGCTTTGGAATTGGAATAGAGTTTCATTAGTTACCAAGTAATATTCATTTCTAAGTCTGCAAGAAGTATGATGGAACTAGAATATGGGTCTCGATAAAATGAATAACCACTGAATAGGAGGCTCTGAAGCATCGGTCATTGCTCTAAGGGGCCACACTTGGTCCATGAGTATTGTGATTATGGGTACAGGTATAGTGGTAAATATGCATCCTTTTTGGTGAAGGGATCAAGTTGAAGAGCTCAGGGTTTAGCTTTCCCTCTTCACGTTGGCTAAGACCCTGCTTAGTTTTCACCTAGGACCATCATTTAAAAATACTTTTTTGGGGGGCCGGAGCAATGGCATTTCTACCTCTGAGAGAACTTGAGTTTGGCTCCCAGCAGCCACATTGGACAGCTCTAGGAGATCCAGTGTCCTCTTCTGGACTTTTTGGGTATTGAAATGTACTTGGGATACACTCACACAGATATACACAAATAATAATAAAATCTTGAAAAATACATTTTCATGATTGATCTGTATTCTTTATGTCATACATTTTATTGCTTGACTTCATTTTAAACTTTATTATTCATCTAACTGATCTACAGAATCTCATAATAAATCTACTTACACAGATATACACAAATAATGACAAAATCTTGAAAACTACTTTTAATGACTGATTGGTATTCTTCCGGTCACACACTTCACTGCTTGACTCCAAGCTTTACTATTCATTTAACTAACTTATGGAATCTCATAATAAAAGCACAGGGAGATTGTGATACGGATGTCTGGGATGGAGCCGGAGTCTGCACTCTCTGCACGCTGCCAGTCCTGTCAGTACAGCTGGCCCACAGACCAGCACTGAGTACCTACGAGCTCATACATCTAACCAGGTCATTCTCACATCTCACAGGCCTGGGAGCCAGACTGTCTCCTTCTGATATGTAAATCTGTCTTTCAGAGCGAAACACAAAGAATATGCGTCCAATTTACTCCTCTCCCCCATAATTCTCCCTGAACACTTGTCATCGCCAGGAAAGATAAGGGTTAGCAACAGTGCACAGCAAAGGCTTTTTTTTTTTCCCCCTGAGATGAGATACATTTCTCTAAGATGGAATGGATCTGAACATGTCTATTGTGGACAGTGAAGGTTTGGGAAAGTGTTGAATCAATGCTGGAATTTCGTAAATGCCAACACGCTTCCTATATTCAGAGAGGAACAGATGACACACAGATGCCATTTCAGCAAGGAAAAGAGCAGCAGGAAAAGAAGCCACTATTGGCATTTCTTCTGTTTTGTCAAGATATCTGCCAGGTGCTGGTTTTAGAACCGTATAGAATGTAGATAAGTCGGACTTGCAAAGCTAATGAAGATAGGGTAGTGAGACCTGAACCCTTACCCAGTCTTTCGTCTCTTACTCCTGGGGTTTCTAAGTAACACTCGCTTTTAAATAACAAAACAAAACAAATGCAAAACAAAACATTCGCATTTCTGGTTTACCGTATATAGATCAGGAAGGGCTTATGATGGTTCAGTGGAAGGTTTTACGATAGAACATGTGTCTCAACAAAACTCATCACTTAGGATGTGAGAAGAAATTTGCCAAGTAAAAGTATAAGGAGCAAAACCAATTTTGCGTATGTTAAGTGATCAACAGTTATCGAATGTTTCTTGCAACTGTTTGTGTTTATTCTTCTTCTGGCGTGTATGGCTAAGATAGTGTATGTAGGCAACGATTTGTCTGGTAAGGTGATTCTCAGATCTAGATGGGAAAAGAGTGAAGTGGAGTACAGCAATAGTACTAAGTACTAGTACCATTTTGTCTTGAACAGATAAATTGTGGTGGTAATTCACTGACCGGAGTATACTAAAGGTAGAACATACTAAGACAGGAAGTGATTCATCCAGATTTGACATGTGAAGTATGACAGATGTGGGAGCGTTAGTGGGCAGTATCACTCGTGAGTATGTAAGAGGACCAGGTTGAATGACATTGTAGATTTAAGGCTCAGAAGTCAATTGATGTAGATGGCATCATTAAGAAGTGCTCTCAGAAATCTAGCTGTGACCATCATCTGCTGCACCAGTAGGGAGAGTGGCCCTTACGCCATGCCTGGGTAACGCAATAGAGCTAGCCATGAGATATAGGTGTGGAAGATCTGACCCTGAGAACCAGAAAGCAGGAGAACTGGTCCCGCCCCTTGTCATTACTGCAAACAGTACACTCACCTAGTATTAAAAGGAATGAGATGCAGAATAGAACTGGAGGGACAATCTGGTGAATACTGACTTTGCCTGCCTTTATTTCCCATATGCGTATATACCCCGATCTAAAAAATGGGGGTGGGGATGGGGAGAGAAGGCAACAGACTGCTTTAACATGATACAAAGAACAAGCAGAGCAATTACCTGCTCCAATACCTGAAACATCAAGCAACTATATCTGGGCCATTCCCCAGGTCAAACCTCCTGTCATAATCTTGAAGTAGCAGGAAGACTTGAATTTTTGTGATCTTTGGTCAGAGTGGAACGGATCCATTTATGTGGGTTCCCACATACTCCTCCCCTTTTAATTTATTTAATAAAGTCTCTGCTTCTGCTACAGGACAGACGACTGTGTCTGGCTTAGTCCATCTTCTTCCACTTTCCAGACAACCATCTTTGGTGCATACATTTTGTCATGTACACCCTCTTAGTTTGCCTTGAGAGAAAAAGATCTTATGCATCACTGACTACTAGTTTCTGTTAACAAAGGGTTAAAAGGGGGTGTGCAGATAGGCTCTGTGTGCTTCTGAGCCAACTTTCCATCAAAAGATTTCATAGACAACTAGACAATCATATGCAAGCAGATAATGGTTTGTGATATACATGCTCCTATGGCCACAAGTTCTCCTAATAAAGGAGTGGAGGATGGCCAAGATGGGATGGCCTTTTTCAATTGGTCCAGTATGTCTTTAACAGTTTTTAGCTGCATCAAAATCCAAATTTGTCTTATTAAACATATCAAATCTGAGGACTCATTGACCTCATGTCAAATTTTTCTCAGGCAAACTCTAACCTTTTTTCTAATCAGTAACATTTTCATAGTGAACTCAAGCAGTTACCAACATTAACAGGGCAATACCATAATTCTGGAAATTAACAACACACAATTTGCCAAATCACAGTTCTCTTTTTTTAAAAAATATTTATTTATTTATTATGTATACAATATTCTGTCTGTGTGTATGTCTGCAGGCCAGAAGAGGGCACCAGGCCTCATTACAGATGGTTGTGAGCCACCATGTGGTTGCTGGGAATTGAACTCAGGACCTTTGGAAGAGCAGGCAATGCTCTTACCCTCTGAGCCATCTCTCCAGCCCCAGATCACAATTCTCTTAAATCTGTTCTAATCAAAAGATCAGAAGAGGTTTCTGTGATGGATGAGCTATGAGTCTTTTTCCTTTCCTATGTAGTTCAATTGTATTGCTGATTCTAGCTTTCAGAGACAAGTTCGAACTGTCCTAGTCTCTGAGTAGCAGCAAAAACTTTCCTGCCATTCCTCCTCATTTTCTGAAGAGGGGCTTCAGTCATATATTGCCTCCATAATAGTGTTCCATTGCTTTAACAAATCTCTCTTCCCCAGAGGGGAAATTTCTGAGGTCTCAGTTCTCAGGTCCTTTATTTCAATATCAAATTGAAATACTGGCAAAAATGAGTTCTGTGTCCCAAGATACAGAATGGATGAATTGACAAACATTTGGTCAGCATTCTTGGGCTGGCTCCAAAGTAAATAAGATTTGTGAAGGTCTGGAAACGTGTGCAGTGTCTACCATGAAGCTGGGAATCACTAACTATCACCATGGTCTTCCTTCCCTTCACAGACTGCAGCATGATGACGTAAGAAAGTCAGGGACACAGGTTCAGTGTCTCGCTCTGACTCTTCTGTGGGGACACAGTGGCTATGATGTCATCAGGGCTGTCATCCTTCTGCTGCAGACACTGGACTGGATGTCTTGGAAGCCATCAAGCCTCATTCTCTCCTCCTATGACAAACTACAAACATGTTCTTGACCCCATATTAAAAAACAGGGTTGGATCCTTTCCATAATCCAGTGCAAGGGTCTTTCCATTTTGCTTTAGTGAAGGTCACTCTGGTGCCATCAGGACAAAATCTATCCACGGCATATTGTTCATGGGTATTCATATTCAAGAAATTTAGAGTAAAATCGACATGAGTTAAGGCATTATGTGGCTATTGAGGGTATAATCACCCTACTTTATGTTTTGAAGTTGTGTTTCCAAGGAGCCATGGTACCTGTCTCTGAGGATGGTAAAGAATGCCTTTTTCATGTTCAATATTTTATTGGGAACAAAACTGCTGAAATGCTTTGCTAATATATCCAGACCCATTGTCTGTCTTTGTAGTGTTAGGCCTTTAAGGAATCTTTCATTACAATTTTAGGAAAAATAAAAGAATGCACTTGTGCAAATTGTAACAACTGATCAGCTGGAAAAAGATTATCAGTTTGGCTGACAAATTGAGCAAGCACAATTGCCCAAGAATCATTATTTTGAAACAACCAATCATTTGTTGCCTAGTATAAGGAACATTGATCACGTTAGGTTCCCTACTAAAATACCACCTAGATTCCATCCAGCTTTTCTGTACTGAACAAGCTACTGCTTCAAAATAAGGGTTGAATACCTTGACTGGTGAAACAGGAAAGTATCGACATAAAAGAGGATCATTTTGTCACAACACTGCCATGGGAGTAAGTTTTGTAGGTAATATACATGCTTGCCATATTGATCATAATTAATATCACACAACTGCTATTTCTATATTACATGCCCACCTGTTCCAGCACCTGTCTAGCAGTGTCTGTAAGGTGTCTGGTGAAATTTGGATCACTGCTCCCCTTAACAATTTCACTGAGTGGCTCAAGGTGCCCTGTAAACAGCTTTAAATAGGACCGTGGTCACAATTAGCTCCCAAATAACTTCTGGAAATCTTTTCAAGTTTGTAAGCTATCTTTCTAATCCGAGCTGCAAGAGCTTTCTCTAGCTTACAGACATCAGTTTCCATTTCCACAGACTCCTGGCTGGGCAGGGTTAGATCCACACTCTCCAGGGCGCCACAGTCTTATGGGACCCAGAACCAGGAGGCTCTGGGCCTTCATTGCCTGCTGCGTCTGGGTGGGGTGCAGACCATGGTCTCCGTGGCTTGGTGGTCCCGCTGGAGGCCGACAGTGGTGGCTACTGGCCAACTCAGCTGCAGCACAGGCTCTCAGTTTCCCACCATGGTGCTGAGACTGTGGCTTTCATGGGTTTGGCTGACTGGAAGCTCAGGTGTGCAGAGGCACCCTGTTTTTATTATCCTTGCTTTCCTTTCTCAAAACCTATATCAATCTCTATTTGCCAGATTTTTTTTAATCACAAAATTAGGAGAATTCCTTCATCCTTTCTTCTTCTAAAAGCTATTGATCTACCCATATAGGCTTGTTGGCCACACGGGCCATACATCTTCTGGCCATTCCCCACCGACTAGCCAACTCTGCCTTTGTCTCTTTGAAATCCCCTCTTATTTACACCCTACCTATGCAAGACACCCCTCCTTGTAAAATACACATTCTTGTACATTAGATGGAGCAGCAGTGAAGGTGTCTTACAAATAGTTTGCAGCTATTTCTGATGTATGAGCTGCAAGGGAAAAATTTCACCGTTTAGCTGCCCCGCTGTCTCCTTACTGTGAAAACTCGGTTTGTTCCTAGACTGGCATGAGCTCCGTTTCTTTAATTGAATCCCTGTTAATAGCCCATCATTAGACCTTATTAGTATATTACAGGATGGCTGGAAACAGGAAAAGAATACTTCCCATTCATTCCAGGCCGTTTGCCCACATTCTTACTCTGCTTGTCTCTCTCTGTGCTGACACTCCTGTCTCAGCCTCGCTTCCCATGCTCAGGATGCCCGGATCTCAGCTCTCCACCACTCCTCACAGTCTTTTTCTCCCTGCAGAAAACCATTTCCCTCTATTTCTCAACTACCTGTATCTATTTATCTTTTGATATTTAGTGGAATTATCATCTCCGTAGTGTCACATTTCCCTTTTGTCTTATGTAAACTATTTTTCTTTCTTGCCTAACCACATAGTGTTTTGTCTCTATTTCTGGTCATATCATGCAGTCATTGACAAAATATACATTTACTCTGGTAGTCAGCTTCACAAGTCTATTAGACAAGAAGCCAAGCCCCACTTCTACAGAGTCTAGAACAATATCTGGTACACAGTAGGAGTTCAGTAGTTATTCAGTGAGTATGGGGCAGATGAGAGAATGAACCAGCAAAATGAATCAAATGATTTATTGTTTGTATTATTCTGCTAAATGAGAAAAGCATGGGAAGTGTAGAGATTCCTCCCCTAAGGATTTAAATAGCTTTATTTAGTAAAACAATGAAAAGTACATCTGGGGAATAAGAAACGGCAGGAAAAAATTAACATTGTTCCAACTTTATAAGTTTTAGTATAACACACATATGCTATGATTTAACAGCTTCAAGTAAGGTGAATATAGACAGTACACTCCATCTGTTCTCATAAGAAATTGGAAGTTTGTCCTAACTTACCATCCTTACGCATTTTAGCATTATATTTGCAATAAGCATAAAGGCCAAGAGCAGCAGTTGATTACAATTCAATGTCCAGTTTATCTGTTAGTAGAACCAGACTGGAATATAAGAGGGGGTTGACTACAGATAAATTTATTGGAGATTTTTTATTTTGTTGTGCATTTCCTCACTCTACTGTAATTCATTTCACTTCCTACCTAGCTGAAGGGAGGACACAACATTAAAGCCGAAATGCCTTGTAGGGGAGGTAGATGTAACAGATGATGGTTAAGAATATGAGTTCAGACACACATACATGTATACACAGCCGAGGTGAATCTTGTGTGGTAAATAATGATAATTTCTATAGGGTAAGGTTGCTGTGGTTTATTTGTTTCCCCCTTAAAATTCATATTTGGCATTCTGACACTAGTGGATTATCAGTGAAGGCATTAGTGGGTGGAGATGGGAAATCCATGAGGATGAAGTCTTCAGGAATGAGGTTAGTCCTCTTCTGAAAGAGGGCCCGAGAACCAGCTTCCCTTTCCCAGCATGTGAGGACACAGTTAAAGGTAGTGCGTATGAAAAAGAAAAGCAGGCGCTCGCCAGATCCTGTGTTTATCAGGACTGTCATTTGAGCTTCTCAGTCTCTAGAACTGTGAGAGAAAAAGGTTTGTTGTTTATGTCAGCCTATGTCATTTTTGATAGTATCCCAAGTGACGATGGAAACTTACTGAGTACTGAGAAGAAACATACCAAGTTTTACTTTACACACTAGCCCCCCAAGGACATCATTGTCACCATTTTCACTTGCTGTGATTCAGCAGTGTGGAATATCATCTGTGAGGAGCTACAGCAGCTAGGCATCACAGTGACTGGCTGGACCTTCTGCTCTGTGACCTCCTGATTATATACAAGCTGTCATTTCCCAGATGGGACAGATGTGAGTTAGTGGTGGAGACAACAGGACCCACCAGCAATAGTGCTTCTTTTAAACAAGTTAAAATAAATACTGGCCTATTGTGCTTGGAGAAAACCAACACAACAATGAACTTGAAAGCCAGGTATGATGTTTAAGATTTTATTTGTTTGGGTTTGGTGGCACACACTTATAACTCCATAATTTTGGAAGTAGAAGCAGGAGCATCAGGAATTCAAGGTCATCCTTGGCTGTATGAACTAGAGCAGGCCTAGTCTCAAAACATGCAAATACAAAATTTTTTATTTAGTAAAAAAACAATCTTTAGATGATCCCGTATATTCTGGAGATGGAGGACTCTCTCCTCTTTCTACTGAGTTGATATGGAGCAGACAAATGATTAAAAGTGTTGATTGTTTAGGCATGTTTAGAATTTTCTTTGCTCAGTTATTGCTTCTTGGTGCTCTTGGTGTAGACCACAACACAGAAGAAGGGATGTGGTTTCACCTCTTAGTTAAGAAAAAGGTAACAAAGGAACCAGGTTATATTTCATACAAGAATTAGACTTCATTTTGGCATCCCAAGAGTGTGTTATTTAAGACTCATTTAGGCAGTCTTCAGAAATGTGTCGAGCAGTGCTTTTCCCTGTCTGGGTTGTACAGCCCAAATCACAATTGGCAGATGTAGCAGGGTATGGTCTACTGGCATAGCCCTATGTGGAATGGGTGTTGAGTGAGAAAAGTCAGAGAGAGAGAATGAACACTGGAGTAGAGAGAAAATTTTGCAGACTTCCCAGTTTCTTTAGCACTATAGATGGTTGGTAAAAGACCCGTGACACTGTTCCCATAGTTCGTTTCTTCGGTCGAAAGTAAAAAGAGGTCTGTTGGCCTTGGCCACTTGTAGCACAGTGTTCTACTGCCATGCTGCAGTGCACCGAGCACCTGAACAGAGGTGTATAGGAGCCTTCCCTCAAGTACAGAGGATGGTGTGCTTGCCAAGAACCCAGAAAAGTGTGCAGGGGTAACCTGCAAAACATGGCGGGGGGGGGGAGCAGGGGAGTACAGATAAGTGGCAAACGCATCTGTACATTGGGCAGCGTTGCTTAGCGCTCTGGTTTTATGCTGTATCCATCCAGCTAATCGGAAATGATATTTCCATGAAAACTTTATGATTCCACATGATAACTGGTTGTGGAAAATCTAGTGTCAGATTTTTTTTTTTTAAAAAAGATTATTATGATTTTGTGTGGGTTTCGTCTGCATGTATACCTACCACGTAAGTGCCTGATGCCTGTTCAGATCAGTAGGAGGCATTCAGTCCCCTGGAATTGGAGCTACTGGTTGGTTGTGAGCCACAAGGTGGGAGTTCTCTGTAAGTAAGAACAGTTAGCGATCTTAAGTGCTGAGCCATCTCTTCAGTCCCTGATGTGCACTTTGGAGGCGTACCCTAAGGTGGAAGCTAGGCACTGGCTGTCACTGCTGAGCTGTGGGTACTTGTTCCTGATCAGCCAAAGTTGCCAATGTGGCTCAAAAACTGGCTTGCAGTTCTCCCTGTGTTTTCTTGTATGTGATGGAGTCCTGCATACACAGATGTTCAGCTTCACAGAGGACTGAGTCCTTTCTGCAGGCGCCCTGCATCCCAAGTGTGTACACCCTGAGAGATGAGTATGGTGTTCAGTTTATACTTCCATGTTGTCTGTTGGGATTACAGTGTATCCTCATTCACGCCTACTTTACACACTAGGACTGTCAGTCCCGTTTACCTGCAGGAACTTCAGCCCCATACCAGAGAGAGAGAGAGAGAGAGAGAGAGAGAGAGAGAGAGAGAGAGAGAGAGAGAGAGAGAGTGCTAATGATCTCCCAGAGCTGCTTCATTATTCCCACAATCTCATAAAATCTGGTAGTCTCGATTGCTTCTTTTCCTTGTAACATGTTATGTTATTTCTCTTATCAAATCAGGATACCTGGAGAAACTTCAAGAGCTCAGAGGTATGCCCGAGTTGCCTATGTATCCAGTAAAGGAATTTTCTAATAGTACGGCTGTCTGTAATTAGTAAGAATGATTAACCAATGTATGAGTCATAGCACACCCTTGGGAGGCTAATCATTAATCATCCTAGTTTGAATAGTATATGTGTTAAAAAACATTCAATAGCATGCCAGATGTAGTCTGTAAGACACAACTCCAAGTGTCATGGAGTTTAAGATTGAATTATTAAATTTAAATGATCAAGTCCATGCCCCAAAGTGTCACAATGTGATAGTTATTAATACTCCAAAAAGATTTGAGTTTAAATTTGTAAACGGCAGTTGTGCCATTATAGTCAATCTTTTTAAAATCATGTCCTCTGTGCCAGATGCCGTGGGTATAGTTGTTGGAAAAAATCCCATAGCTTCTGCCCACAGAATATTCACTACCTGGAGGTATCTGACCTCTCATAACCCTTTAAACTGGCCAGCCTGGCCATTCATCACCGTGACTGACAAGCTAAAATGGGACTCTGGGAGGGACCATCTGCTAAGATCATTTTTCAGGGCTTCTGCTCTGACTCTCGGTTCCTAGGATTTCAAATCCCTGGCTCCACACTCTTGGATCCCAAGCCAGGTTCTGTTAGACCTATTTGGGGATCTCTGAGTTGCAGCCTATTGGATCTCAGGTTTTCATTGAGCTTTGCTTTCTCCTTGCCTTGGAAACGCCCAAAGAATTTTCCAGCTCTGGCTTCGGGCATTGAAGGGATTCCTCGACGAGGGGCCTGGGATTCAGATAAACGAGAAGACAGAGGTGAAATGCAGCGCTGTAATATACTAAGACAAGCGGCCCACTGTTCCTGAAGAACATTGAGCACATTCATTGCTGGTGACGTCGCCAGCACTGTGGAGCGTGACCAGAAGCAGCTTCCTGCCCTACGGCTACATACCCGTATCTCTGCTCTGCGAGTTTTCTTTCATCCTACAAATATTTGTTATGCAACTCCTCGTGTGCCACCCACACTCACTGCCTTCCCTCGTCTCTGCTGCCCCAGTGTGCCACCCAGGCTTTAGCAAGGACCAGAGGGTGGCAAATACGCAAGTGTAGCTCAGAGGCCTGGGTTCAAATCTTGACTTCCTATGCTTAGATTTTGATTCAGAAAATGAGGAACGACTCACCACCTATATTTCAGGAGCACTAAATTTAAGAAAAATTGTAGCCCTCTCCTTGTATATAGAATAAGCAATGGGCACAACTGTTATGCTAATTTCCCTATCTTTTCAGTTGCCACGAGACAGACTTCTTTCTTCCTTCACTGGTTCCTTCCAACTTGTACAACCAATAAATACACCCGTTCACTACAGATCTGCAGTTCCATAGAACATTGCTCTCTGACTGTTTCCTCCCTCTTAATGCAAACATCCAGGCTCTAGACTCCCGCTATGTGTAAATACTCACAGTTCGCTTTTCAGTTTTCGACATCATAACCCCATTCTCCTACAGAAGCCCTGGTAGTCAGTGATGCTCACGCTCATCCCATCCCCCCCATCTGATGGCTACAGCACATTTCCATGGCTTCTCTCCTGGACTTTGGGACATTGCCTATTCTGGGTCTTCTTTTACAACTTCAGTTATTTCTTCTTGTGCAGATTTCTCAAAGTAGGTACAACTTGTTACAGACTTAGGCCATCTCTAAGTTGTCAACACAGCCTTTTATCTTCCCTTTCCATTTGTCTTGGTGTTGTGGTGGCCTCGGCTAACAGGTCCTTGTTGTCTTGTCTGAGTCTTCAGGTTAACCAGACAGTGCAACTTCTTCCCCTGGAGCCCTGTTTCCTCCATCGTAGTGACTCCATCCAAAGCGAAAATAAATTCATGTCACGTTGCCCAGGCCAGTCAATGTGGAGGTAAAGACAGGAAACAGTATTGACATTGAAATGGCATCTATTCTTCTGAAAACTCATAACCCCATCTCAGCACACTCTTTCAGATAAAATAGAGTGCTTCATTGACTTGTTTAGAACGCACGACTATCAAGATCATCAAAAACAAAATCTGAGACAATGTCACATCCCAGAATTACTTAAGGAGGCATGATGATGGCAGTGTCATGTTTGATATCGGTAACATATAAATATTGAGGAAATGTAAATAAATAATCTGTGGGCTTTGTGTCATAATCATATATCAGTATTGGTTAATTAGATGAACTAATGACCATAGGAGTCTAATATAAACTGCTGACAACAGTAAGATAAGTTGTGTCGAGGGGTAAGCTTGCAGAAACTGCACAATATACTCAATAGTTTATGCAACACTAAACTGTTCTGAAACAAAGTACATTAATTAAAATACTTTCTTCCTGCCTTTCTTCTTCATCTCTCCTCTCTCTCTCTCTCTCTCTCTCTCTCTCTCTCTCTCTCTCTCTCCCCTCTCTTACTCTCTCTATTTCGCTATTTTATTTCTTTCATCCTGATTGGAGGAACTCCTAGATTTTTTAAATTACTCTCCAAATGCAGGAGCCAGGATGGATGGTAACTGCATGGTGATGTTTCATGTGTGACCTGAAATATTCTTCTCCCCCGCCCCTTGTCCACTGTATCGCTTCTCCCTTGTTCTTTTCAAAGGGAAAAATAACGCCTCTTAGTGGAAGGCCTGGAGTTCTTACCAGGGCACTGATGCCAGCGCTGGTGTCCAAGGCTTGAGGCGCCAGTGCCTCTGTAAATCGGCCAGCACCTTGAGTCCTGCCAGCTTGGACCATGGTTCGGACTTGATGATATTGTCTCCACGTCTGCGATTCCCATGGGAATACTGTGGACCTGTCCCTCTGCTTCTTGGCTTGCTGTTAGGAGGGTTTGTTTGCATCTGTGTGGAGCCCAGGCATCTATGTGGAGTGACTGGGAAGCAGAAGGGCAGAGGGGCAGTCCCCGCACTGCTAAACTTAGAAACATTATCTCTGTCCCTGAGTCTAAAAAGTCAGCCTTTTAGAGATATACCATCTACCAAGACATTTCTTGACTCCTAGATCCCATGCACACTTCTGAATTCAAACATCTAGACTGATTGGTTCAAGTTTCCCAAGGATGACAGTGTTGTGATTTTGTTTGTCACCTTCCTCCGTAGCATGTCCTCCGAAGGCACTCCCACATTCCGGAACATCACGCTCCTCATGCATTAAATCATCTCTAGGCTACCTGGTCCAGCCACCCTTAAGTGTCTTCAGCACCTACGCTCTGATTAGTCTGCCGGGTTTCTCACAGCTCCGTGTGCCTCACTCACCACATCACAGCTGGGCAATTTTCCCTCATCACCCTAAAGTACCCTTCCAGCCTTCTGTATCCCCGCCACTACCACACTGCGTCATATCGGCTACCTGCTGACGTTTAGTAGGTTATCCCTATTACTTAGAAGATCAAAATCAGCAATTGTATCCGTCTGAATGGATCTAAATTCTACAACGGGTTACCTGGGTCCTCTAAGCTGCAGTTCCTTTGTGTAAGACTTGGCATTAGAACAATGGTCACACACAGGCTTATTTGGGAGATGTACTGGAAATCTCACAGATGTCGGTAGGATTCCGCTCCACAAAGGTAGGTGGATATGGTCACCTGTTTCTATGGCTGTTAACCACAAGCCTTTCTCAGTTCCTCCTCATGTGGTTCTCTTTACCAGATCCCTCCAACATGGTAACTGACTTCTATCAGCACAAGAAGGAGAATAACAGCCAGTAAGTACATAAGAGAGAAGCTAGCATCTTTAGGTCAGTCTAATTTTAGAGATAAACCACTTTTTCTGCATTCTGGTTGGCCAAGGTGAGTTCCCAGCTCAGCCCACATTCAGAGGGAAGGGCTCACATGAAGGCAGGAGTACCAGGCAGCCGGGTTCCCTGGGTGTGTGCTGTGGATACCTGTGGAAGCCAGGGAGCACCTGTCTGTCATCAGTCAGATGTCAGGCCCGATGATGCCACACACATGCAGCAAAATGGCAGAAGGACATTTATTGCTCACACAATGGCACTTTCTTGGAAAAGCAGAGCAGACACAAAAGCCAGGCTGGGATGGCCTGAGAGAAAAGAAAAACAAGTGCCCTTGGGTTTAAATGTGGTGAGGATTCCCTCGGGCATTGGGTTTGGATAGTTTGAGCTTCCCACCAGCACCAGGGATGGAGGCCTGGGGCTTTGTTATCCTCTTACCCTGAAATGAGACAGAAGGGGGGCGTGGCATGCATGGAGGTGATGCGGGAACAATAGGAAGAACTGCTAATTGTAACCATTGGAATTTACTTATTTAATTGTTGTCTTTGACAAGACAAGGAAAGGGGTGCATCCTCTCTATGTTCTCGGGACTTAGTGTGCCGTCTGTCACATGATAGTGCCTCACTATGTGTTGGTTAAAAGATCAGATTACTGGACCATCTGTTCTCTCTTAAAGAACATTTATTTACTTGCTCTATCTGCCTATAGACATAATTGATCTCTATCCAAGCCTGTTATGTAGTTACAATTATTTTCTTAATTTATCAGCTGATGTCCTCAGTAAGGAATTTAACCCACTTTTAATTTTAAGTCCATATTTTAAGCATAGATTCTTGAAAGAATGAAAGAAAACCCAAAGTACCAAACAGAAGGTTTTTACATGACTCTCTGTGACAAAGTAGATAGGAGAGGAAGAGTTCTCTAATACTAACAAATTTTGTAGGAGTGGAAGAGTTCTCTAATACTAAGCTTTTTATCTAAAATCACCATGGCAAAGTTCTTATATCAAATTCAAAACTATCTCCTTCTCAAGTCTGAAGAGCAGTCCGGATTTCCTGTCCTGTGGGAAGTCCAAGGTCCTCCCCCACTTCATCAAGGTCCAGGATGGTGAGCATCCAAACAGGCTAGGAGTGGGGAGAGGGGGAGAGGAATGGGAGGAGGGGGAGGGAAATGGGAGGCGGGGAGGAGGCGAAAATTTTTTCAACAAAAAAATATATAAAAAAAGAAGTGAAAACAAAACAAAACAAAAAAAAAACCAAAAAAAACTATCTCCTTGCTTTTAACACCATGACTTAGATTTTATGTTAAGGAAAACCAAAGCAATTGTTGGTTTGATTCCCTTCCTTCTTTCCTTCCTTCCTTCCTTCCTTCCTTCCTTCCTTCCTTCCTTCCTTCCTTCCTTCCCTCTTTCATTTTTCTCTTTGCTTAACGATATATTTATTTTATTTTGAGTGTATGAGTGTTTTGTCTGTATATCTGTGTACCATGTGTGTGCCTTGGGCCTTTGAAGGTCAGGAGAGGTCATGGTAACCCTTGGAACTTGCTCCTCTGCAAGATTCACTAATGTTCTTAAGCACCAAGCCATCTCCAGCTCCAGGCTTGGCTGTTTCCATCATGCAGCTGTGAGAAACACAAGACACGCCTCCTGGTCTTTGGTGTCCCTGGTTGAATTCGGAGCCTGACGTATTCTGCTAGAATCCATACTTCTTACCCTATATAAATGCACTCTATATAGATGCTTCATCCTTAGTGGGACAGTGTTGGCCCAGTTTACAGCAGCATTGTTCTCGTGAGAAGATCAATGCAGTCCCGGCGACAGTGGCACAGCTTCTTATCCACAGCGGGGTTCTCAAGCTGCGGGTGCCGACAACTCTGATGTTGCATATCAGATATTTACACTACAATTAATAACAGAAGCAACATTACAGTTACGAAGCTGGAAGAAGATTATGTCACTGCAACATGAGTTACTGTATTAAAGGGTCACAACGTTAGGAAGGTTGAGAACCATGGATTTAAAACTTTCTGGCCTTCTTTGTCTTCTTTTCCTCTCTCACATGTGTCTGTGCTTTCTCATTTTCTAGCAGAAGATCCTCACTAGAAGTCAGACAGATCCTGGTAACACACGCTTGGATTTCCATAATGGTATGCCAAGATAACCCTTTTTCTGTCTAAACTATGCAGAGGTACTGAGTAATAGCAACATGTAGCAGACGGAGACAGTCCCAAACATAGTAAAGATCAGGCGTGATCAGGTGCTGGGTGGTCAGTGGAGTGGGTCTTTTCTGTGAAGTACTCAAGGTACAGAGTTTTAAGAGCACCGTAGAGTGTAGACATTATGACCCTTCGATCAAGTTATTCTGGACTGGAGAGATGGCTCAGCGGTAAGAACACTGTTGACTCTTCTAGAGGACCCAGGTTCAATTCTCAGCACTCACTGGCAGTTCACAATTGTCTGTAATTCCAGTTCTAGGGGAATCTGACACCCTCACATCGACAAAAAAGGTCCCCAATGTTCCTAGATCAAGTGATGTTATCACAAATCCTCGTAAACAACTCATACTTATAAACATAGTGGCAAAACAAACAAAAAGAGTATGCAAACTGTGAGGGGTGTCAATGCTTCCAGCCTGACATTTCTAGCATATCTAAAGCATGCTGGTTTCTATATCACCACTGACATTTAAAAATCTTTCTCATTTTCATTATTTGAGGCAAACATACACCGTATTCAGAATGTGTGTATCATGGGTTCTGTCATCTATACGCCCCAACACTTGGTGCATGGCTTTAGATTCTTTCACAGAAGTTTCTGCTCTTTGAGGGGAAGCGTGGACTAGGCCAAATAAAAGCCCCTATGACATGGCCTTCAGGATGGGGAACCAAGAATACAGGGAGGGGAGGTGTGGGAGATGCTGAACCTGTGTGCAGATGGCTCTGCCCCTCCCACTCAGCTGAAGGAGTGTGTTTGAAGTGGCGGAATAATTAGGCTCAAAGAACATACTGTCAGTGTGCCCTTCAAAGGGAAATCTTGAGTCAAACCTCGGGGCAATTAATTTCAACGATGTTTAGACCCTAGAACACAGCTGCAGAGGCAAAACCTCTAGAGAACCGTCTCCCTTCGGAGAGCAAATGTTCCATATATCCAGAGCAATCCAGTGTTGGAAAATAGCTCCTGACAAATTTCATATTTTTTTACTTATCCTTTGTGATTAAAGCCATACTCTCAGGATTATGGAACACAATTAGACTTTATTAGATCGTACTCTTCTGAATTTCGTAATTGTCACAATAATGTGCCACAGCCTTTCTGAACTCAGAAACTAATAGAACTGATATTCTACCAGTAGACAGGGAACTTTTCGTTATCAATCATGGCTTATGAACTCTGTATCATTTGTCTTGACTAAGGGAAACCACACAAAAAGAACAACGCAGATCTAAAACGTGTGGCCTTGACTCTTTTTCTACAAAACAAATCAGATATTTTTCTTTCTTACTTTTTGGACGTTTTATAATTAGTATGTTTGATTCATAGGAAATTAAGATTTAGATAGAGGCTTTTGCTTTTCCAACAAAGTAAAAACAAATCTTATTTATACCAGGCACTCAATCTTGTCAACTTGAAATGTTTTTCACATTTTTAAGAGCGATGATGGAGTTAAACACGCAGTCCCTTGGCTGCCTTGAAGCCCCTTAGAGCCCAAGAGGAGGCAGTACCACACTTTGGCATGAAGCCAGGGTGTTTTATTTTCTTAACAACATTCTATTTCCCTGAACTCTGAAAGAAGTGACAGGTTATTTTGTCTGTAATGGTGGTTATTTTCAACTTCAAAAACTTTTCTGTGATCTTAAAACCTTATAATTTGTTCGCAGTTACAAGTTAATACAGGCACTGGCTGGCATCTGTATGCAATTTTAGCTGAGAGATACGGCAGAGATTTTAGCCCTCCAAACTTATTTTATTAGACATCCAGTGTCTAGAAGCTTACTACCAGCATTACAGTTCGCTGGCATCCGTGGTGGGGAGATAAACTTTCATACGCCTGTTGGGGCCCTGGGTCCCTCATCAGCCCCATTGCACGGAGGACGCAGGAGGAGCAAAGGGAGGGCAGAAGCTTCTATACTGGAGTTACTATGGCGGGGGCTGGGAAAGTCCTTTTCCATGCCTGCATCACTCCACGCTGAAGAAACCTCATCTCATAGTGTTCCAGTGCTCTCTTCATGAGGCCTCTGTCAGGCTGGGCCTTCTGCTTATCCGCCTCTCTTCTCTTCCTTATCCCTAAGTTTGGCTGCAGCTCTCTAGAGAAGGAGGGCTTAATACAAAGGAGCCAACAATGATACAAATTAGCTGTGTGCAGGATTCTTTCTCAGGACTACTCCAACCACATGAGCAAAATTTCAGGGAAGGCCTGGCTGGGTCATCCTACTGAATAAAGGGTAACAAACACACAGACGCACACATTCATCTATCTGTCTGTCTGTCTATCATCTATCTATGGTCTATAATCTATCTATATCATCTATCTCCTTCTCAGTCCTACACACACACACACACACACACACACACACACACACACACACACACACTTAATCGAAGGGAAAGAGAAAAGTTTTAACTTAGAGTTGTTGAAAACCCAACTGCTTTTAAAAGTGTGGGGTTAGAAGGCATCAACTTAGTAGGAAACAGAACAGAGTTGGAGAGAGCCTACCCCACGCACGGCCTTACTGCAAATATATACAATCCCAGTTTAAAGACTGCAAGTGGGAGGGAAATAATAGGCATTTCTTGAGTTTCCCTAAAACTACCTACCTTGTTACAGTCTCATGTTTCCAATTGTGACCTTCTGTGAAAAAAAGAAAGAGAAAAGGAAAATGATATAAACAACTTTATCTAATAATCCATTATCACACAAATTAGGCAAAGTTTCAGTTATGAAGAGCTGTAGAAATCTGAACGTGTGACCTTAAGGCTGCTATACAAATGCAGAGACGACCCCCCCCCCCCAGCTTCTTTGCATGCAAAGTTTCTGCTGGTGGCAATGGGGACAAACGGCAGGGTGCTCTGTGGTGGCTGATGAGGGTGGCAGTAAAAACTATAAAATAACGCCCCTGCTATCTGTTTCCAGGTCCTGCGGCACAGAGGTGGAAGCCAGAACATTTGCCGGCTTGAATAATTCAACTTTCGGATCTGTTTATGGTCGAAGACAGTTTTGATTTACTGTTCATCAACCTGTCATTCTTGGTCTTGTTTCTATACTGAGCCTCCTCTCCCCCACCGCCCGCCGCCCCTTCTGCCTAAAGTTCTTTGATTTTAAGAGCCAGCTTGGTATTCGGTTTCAGAAATAAAAATCAGAAACGAGGGGAAGGTATCTGGAGGAAAATGGTTTTAGAACAAAGAGAAAGCAGGCTTAAGAGAACCAAGCCTTCGGATTTCAGACATCCCTGCCCACTCTGACAGGCTAAGAGAGCTGTGAGGCTCACGTCTCGGTGCTGGCATCTCCTCTGCCTGACCCCCCACAGATAACAAACTTGACATATTTATAGAGGGCTCAGGAATGTGAGAGAAAGCCATCCAGCACACGGACGGTGTGGCTCGGAACTGCAGCAGTGCCACACAGGCTGCAGAGTGGAAACAAATAGTTTAAACCGGACGAGCCTGCGGAGGCTGGATTGACACACTCACAGGTGGGATCTTTCAAACATGGGGTTTACGATATCTGTTTATGATTTATTAGGATTTAAGAAAATATTTTTTGTCTCAGTGGTATGGAAATGTTAATTAAAAACGCAAACAGAAAAGTACTATCTACTCTCCCGCACCTCCATCTTCTTGCAGTTTCTAGCCTTCCCTGTCTTCAAATCACCTTTCTTCCCAAATAGACAACGTGGCTGGGAACGGCATGTCTAAGAGAATAAACACAGCAGCATGAGACATCGCTGCTCTGAGGGAAAAAGAGGTTCTCTTTCCGGCTTGGTAAACATCTCATTTGACCAAATCTGATTAGCCAAGCTTGAGGCATGTGCTGACCCTGGATGTCACACTCAGTTGTGGAAGCAGCAGCAGGTTGCTTAGCTGCTTCTTGCACCTGGCTCTGCAGCCTTCCTATTATCAAGTGGCGGGGGCAGGAGGATTGCTCCCTGGGGAGAGCAAGGCATTTATGAGGGGAAGGGGAGAGGGGGTGCTCAGGAAATGACAGTGTATATGTCTGTTTCCTGGAGAACCCGAGGTCACAGTAGAAGGACGAGAATTGGTAGATGTGTCGTTTTATAAAAACTGAAATTCTTTAAAGAAAAATACCATGCTTCTATTATTTATTCAGCAGAATTATCAATGTCATGTCCCTTGTCGTGACAAAATATCTTGGATACTCAAATTATATAGAGAAAATTTTGCTATTAACTCCTGATCTCAGAGTCTCAGTTCATGGTCACTTAGTCCACTGTTCTTGGGCCTGCACACGGTGGAACACCATGGTGGAAGAACGGTAGAAAAAGCTGCTAGGGGAAACAAGAAGGAGACAGGAGGGGCCAGATTCCAACATCCCCTTCGGTGGTATGTACCCTAATAACCTAACATCCTAACACTAGGCTGTGCTTCCAAATTGTTCTGCTATTTCCCAATTATGCCTTCAGTTTAGGACCAAGGCTCAATACAGATGCATGGCAGGGGGGTAATCTTTGAAGAACCAAATTGTGATGTATCTTTAATAAGTGTCTGGAGTTGTAAAATTCCTATGCTATTCTCCAAGTGGGTAACTTAAAACCCTCAAATAGCACTCCTTATGGTAACCCACAGATACTACAACCTTTATTAAGATCAACTCTTGGACATTCTTCCCTAGAGCCATTTGAACCCCTGTGGGAAACTCTGGGTGCAACTTTTGGCTTCTCTGGTTCCATCCCCTTCAGGCTCCTGCTACTGTCCCAGGGCAGAGTCCTGGGACCTCAAGGCTTACCACTCAGGTCATTCCTAAGACCAGGTTACCACTCAGGTCATTCCTAAGACCAGGTTACCACTCAGGTCATTCCTAAGACCAGGTTACCACT
>NC_022017.1:16958143-16976404 GCF_000317375.1 Microtus ochrogaster
TTACCACTCAGGTCATTCCTAAGACCAGGTTACCACTCAGGTCATTCCTAAGACCAGGTTACCACTCAGGTCATTCCTAAGACCAGGTTACCACTCAGATCGTTCCTAAGACCAGCTTTTCATCACATCTTTCAAGGCAGTGGGGTCACATGTGAGAACCTTCAGGTCCTTTTCATTTTCCTCAACAGCTAGAAACATGAAGAGAACCCACGTTTTAGGCTTGGTCTTGTATCCTTGCTACAGAATTCTAATGAGAAACAGAATGAGAGAGGATCAAAACCCCGAGTCCGAGAAAGGAATAAAGACAGCTTATCTGATTCCAATTGGGGAAGCAGGTGATCTTAAGAATAGGGGTGATATTTGAGCTTAGCTTTGAAGGTCGTTTTGGGTTTAGGCTGATGGTAAGGAAATGTTCAAGATGCAAGTGGTGTGAGCTAGAGAGTTGTGACATCCACGGTGTGCGTGGGGAATAAAACATGTGGCCACAGAAATTGGAAGATAAAAAGTGTATCATGGAAGTTCTTTAAAGTTTCCTCTTTCTTTTTCAGGGTCTATTGTTAAACGTTTGCTGGAAAGTGAATACAGAAAGAGATTAGTAAAGCCCAGACAAGGAAAATTGCATTTGGTCTTAGTTGGGAGGGTCCCAGCAAGGGAAAGAGATACAATACTAACAGAGGAAGAATGTCATCTGAGTGAGCCCCTAGTCTGGGGCTGAGGACACTGGTTAAGAAAGTGCTGTGAAGTATGAGAAGAGAGGCTTTGTACAGAAGCATTTCAGAGGGAGTTGATCAGAAAATAATTCTGGACATTGATAGAGGCAAAGGACTGCTCCTTGATGCTACTCTGAGACTCTGCCTGCTGGAGCATCCGTTGCTGGGGCATCCATTGCTGAGGCATCCATTGCTGGGGAATCCAGTGGGGCAACCAGTGCTGGGGCATCTGGTGCTGGGCACTCAATGGAGCCCCTGCTAAGACACTGTCCCTCCACTGAGGCAGGCTTTCTCATGGTGACTCTGCACATTGCACCAAGCTTTTGTCTTGTGCGATGCTCTCCACCTTACCTTCAGGGCAACCGTCAGATTTCAAGCTCTTGGACAGTATGTGGAGCCAAAGATATTGTCTAGATCCCCTTCCCCCACCAGGCAACTTTCAGGCTTAAATCTGACTGGTTATAATAATGTTCGTTTGTTCCAGTTGACTTAGGAATTTTAGTCCTGTGGGTGGATAATGACCACACCCACTGTCAACCTTTCTTCTCACCTCACTTAGCATTTAAGGAGCTGTGCAGCTGTGCGGGACTGAGAACAGTGTGTTAAAGAGTGGACTACGGCCTGGTGGTGGTGGCACCTGCCTTGAATCCCAGCACTTGGGGGGCAGAGGCAGATGATCTCTGTGAGTTCAAGGTCAGCCTGGTCTACAGAGCAAGTTCCAGGACAGGCTCCAAAGCTACAGAGAAACCCTGTCTTGAAAAAAATAAAAATAATAATAATAAAAAAAAAACCAAGCGAACTGTGCCACAGAGAGAACTAGATTTACATTGTGTACATGACTTACTTTTCTCGAAATCATGAGCAGTACCAAACTACAGGGTCCTGGTGAAGACAACTGCATTTCATCTAAGTGCTCAACTCTGTTATATAATAAGCACCCCCGAATGTCAGTTATTATTAGAACTCACACTTCACTTGTCCTGGTTTGTATAATGTCTTACACGTCCCACTAATGACGGCTTTGAACTTTGTGTTTCTGTTCCTTTCTGAGATCACCCTTTTTAATTCAATGCAAGGATCTCTGTGTAGTGAGAGCAGCGGGGACTCTTGTTAAATTCTTTTGAGAAAGGGTCACACATTTAAACAACAGTTGTTCCTCTTCACACGCAGTTTGTCACTGCTAATCTACTTTCCCTTTACTCTGCACCGACGGGGTAGAGAGGCAAGTATCTATTATTTCGCTGTCGCCGTGGCGAAGAGACGCTAACAACTTAGCATTGACTTCAGTAAACATTTATAGAGTCTCCTTCGCACTTGACGTGCTTGGCTTTGTTGGGGCCCCCAGATACAACAGCAACATATGTTCTCTGTCTTCGAGAAGTTTATCTTGATATTATCCTGAAACCTGAGCAGTCCTCGAAGGCCAGAATTTGTATATGCAGGCTGGTCTTAGAGTTCTATAAAAGACATGCCATCTCCATCAAGTGGCTTCGTCTTAGGAAACCTTAGACAATAATTTTATTTTCTTGACTTTCTTTTTTCTAAATATCGGAGACTGAACCCAGGGCTCTTGCCTCTTAGGCAAACACTATGGCTGGGCTACCCCTTCACTCTTTCATCTTTAAACTTCAAATATTCCATTGAAAGATAAGAGACATCTGCTGGACATATTTCAGATGTGCTTATAATTTCCTAAACTTTAAAATACATAAGTCAGTGAAACTACCATCACAGTGAGGATAATGAATACAAGTCCCCGCACGAGTCACCTCAACCTTATTTACAATTGCGTGGTCCCAGCCCACCCCTTCTCCCATCTCAGGAAATTGCAGACTCTTTCCTCTCCCCTTGATTCATAGCTGTCCCTTGAGTCATGTGCTGCTACTATGCTATCTGGGTAGGATTTCTTTCTTTATTCCTTACCGTGGTAAAGACAGGGGGGATGAGCTCTCAACTGTTAACAATATGGATGTATACTTCTCCCTGTGGGATGGTTTGCTCATATGGTTGGTTCCAGGCTCGAATTGGGAGGATGCCTGTACTTTTTTCATATTTTGTATCTCCATCAGCAGCCTTCAAAAGGTGGGTGCAACTAACCCCACCATATATTTCCTTTCTTCCAAAGATCAACCAGTTCACCCTTCCCGCTTCCCTGGACGCTACCTTTGTTTCTTTTATTTCTTTTTTTGTTTGTTTGTTTTTTGTTTTTTTGTTTTTCGAGACAGGGTTTCTCTGTGGTTTTGGAGCCTGTCCTGGAACTAGCTTTTGTAGATCAGGCTGGTCTCGAACTCACAGAGATCCGCCTGCCTCTGCCTCCCGAGTGCTGGGATTAAAGGCGTGCGCCACCACCGCCCGGCCCTTTTATTTCTTGATGCTCATCTGCAGTCACTTGAGTGGCTCTGTTCGTCAGCTTCTAACCAGGTTCAAGGCGCTTACATTTGTAAAGTTCATCTGACAGAACCATGAGTCACTCCAAGGCCAACTTTGTCTTCGTAACTAAGCCACGTGACCCACTCGACGTCAGCTCTGCACCAGAAGCTCTGCCTCCATCACTCCTGAGCCCCTGATAGGAAATCCGAGAGGTGCGCACCACGCCTCACCTTGTCTGAACTTTCACTCGTGGCTGCTCACTCCTTTACTTGGGATCTTTATTTAATTTTGTGTCACATTTAAAAGTCCTCTTATCCAGGATGGCATCCTGGAATGAGCCCTTTGGTCTGACGGGTCAGAGTGTATCCCATCTAGTCTGCGTAGGCACACTCATTGAGATGTGTGTAAGGATGGAGTCCCTTGTCACACCGTTCAGATAAAATCACCAAATGGTGCCTATGGTGCCTCTCAGAATACATTGTATCTTGAAGTACCACAGGGCGGTATTTTATAGAATGTTCCCCTTTTTTTTTGGTAAACATCTCACATCTTTATAGAAAATATTTTCATGGTCTCATTTTATGGAGAATTAGTTTCTATGACTCCATTCCAGTTTTTAACATATTCTTTCTACATGTGTGTGGGACAAAAGAAGTCAGTGTGCATAAATTTCATTCTAACAAAATATTTCAAAATCAATTATGTAGTACACACTTTTCTTTGTTGCATGTCGTTAGTTTGAGCTTTATAGAGGTCTTTTAAATGCCAAACACTCTTCTAGCCTTTTTGTTTTTATGGAAGGAAGAAACTTTTCCTTATTTTCTGCCATGAAGAACATGGTATTTCTCCAACACAAGGACCATATCCTTTTTTTTTCTTTTTCTGTTCTCTCTCAAGAACAAAGAAAAGCTTCTGAGAGTCTAGTTGTTAGACGTTCTTATTATTGGGTTACATTATATCTAGACATAATTACTTTCCCTTCAAAGACTACTTAACACTGAACTTCATGATTTCTAATAATATTTTTAATATTCACATCTGTCTTCAGCCTGTGATATCTTTATTTCTCTGCCAGTCTTGGATGCTTTATAGTTTATCTTAATAAAATTACATAGAAGTAAAATGTTATATGTGGTGATTTGAATGAAAGATATCCCTCACAGAGTCCGATATTTCAATACTTGGTTCCCAATTGTAGCACATGGGGGAAGGTTATGGAACCTTTGTGAGGTACAGCCTTGCTGGAGGAAGTACATCACTGGATGTGGGCTCTGAAAATTTATAGCCTCACTCTCATTGCCGATTGTCTTTCTCTGCTCCCTGTGTGTGGACGACATGTGAGCAGCCAGCTTCCTGGTCCTGCTGCCGTACTGTCTTCACCAGCATTTCTGAACTGTAGCCATCTGGAACAGTGAGTTAAAATAACCTTTTGTCCTATAACTTGCTTTTGGTCATAGTATTGTATCATAGCAACCAAAGTGACTGGTATAGATGTGTAAATAGGAAAGTTCTTCAGTTCAATCTTATTTCATAGGTAAGAAAACAAACTGAGACTTGGAAGAAAAATATTTGCCATATGCTATTTTGATACCAGCTTGAACCTAACTCTAACTAATTCATAATTCTATAAAGGAAGTGGTAGTGGCTTTTTGGAAAATGTGATTGCTATTGGAATGGCTTACATGCACTTTTGCCCCGTGTCATATTCTCCTGAGCACAGATATTTTCTTGGCTCCTTATAAATATAGTCTTATATTTAAACCATTCAGTCATCATCATGTTAGCCTGATGGATTTCCAGGCACTGTCCCAGACAGAACCGAGTTGTTGTTGCTTTAGCTCCTCCCATTGAACCCAGAGCTCCACAATGAAGCTGGACAAGGGAAGGCAGCTCTTTCTGTGTTTGGGATGATGGGTAACTGATCAATAACTAGCCTTGGGAAATACTTTTTGCCATTAATTTTCTTGGTACTTTTGGCCTGAGAAATTCTAATATTAGGATCTGATGATTGAATTAAATTGTACCTGGAATAATTATTTACCCAAAAAGATGGGTATAGAATTACCTGATTCCTTTAAACTCTTCCGCATAGTAAAAAGTATTTTAATAGCATCACAGCATAGCAGTTAAAACTTACTATAGAATTAAGCACCCACATGCAGGAAAGTGAGCAGAAGGGTAAATCTGTCAAACCTTCCATGACCAGCCCGGTTGTACAGTAGCACCCAGATCGAGAACAAAATGTAACTAGTGCCCATTCACCCAATCCCATTTCTATTGCCTCCACCTCGGGGATTAGCCACTACTCCTGTTTCTAATTACATAAGGCGGTTTCTGTCTGCTGATCGTGCATTCTGCATACACTTGAAACCACACACCGTGTTCCCCTTCCTGTCAGTCACAGGCTGGACTCTGAGCTGCATTATATTTGGTTACGACCTTGTATTGACTATAGATTTTTTACACTCTGCTTCTGTTGTGTAGCCCATCAACACTTTTCCATTTGGCTGCTGATTGCTTTTGGGTAGTTTAAGGTCTGGGTGACCAAACACGGTGCGGCTGTGAACATTCTTTCAGATGCCTCTTCTTGAGCATACAGAGACATTCCTGTTATACACAGTGCGTGCACAGCTTTCAGACGTCTCTAGCTTCAGTGGGGCTGTAGCATTTCATGTCCCCATCACTGTCACCAAATCCTTGACACTGTTTGTGAATCTTCCTCTTCTAAATTTGTCCATTCTGTGGCCATAGTGGTGGTTCATCGTAGTTTTATCTGCGCTGCTTGATGGTCTGTGGCCTTGAGAAAAACTTCCCACAGTTTTTCAAAACTCATTTTTTTCTATCTATCTTATCACACAAAATCACGTTTAAAGTCTATTTTGGTTGTCTGTCTTTAACTTAGAGAAGATTATTTCCTCCCAATATAATCTGAATCTAAATCTTTGTTAGATAAATGTGCTACAAATAATTTCTCTTATACACTGTCTTCTCTGAATAGTATATTTTTCTGAAGTTAATTTTACTGTGAACCCCCACATGTATTAGTCAGAGTTCTCTAAAGAAACAGAAGTGATAGTATGGAGACATATGTTCATATATGTGGAGGATTTAGGAGATTAGCTCATTGGATGTTCGTTCTCATTCTGAGCATCAGAGTTACGTTCTGACTTCTAATGCTGACTTTGATTTTACTATCGCTGGAGCAAACTTGCCTACAGTCATTTAAATACATTACCTTTAGCATGCAATTGTGCATATTCTGTTTATTATTCCTGCGTTCTGGTTTCCTGCATTTGCACCAAAGTTGAGTTATTCATAGAATTAATTTTCATTGCTTCTTCAAAAGATTGACTGTTTTCATATGTCCATCTTCCCTGGGTCTCTACCCCATACACATTGTTGTGTGGTTTGCTCCTGATGCTGCTTTTCTTGGCATTTTCCTTTTGCATTATTTATTTTATTCAAGAGTTATTCAAAACTGTCTCTGAAAGAACCTTTAATTTTTGTTATTTTAAGATCTAGTGAATTATCTTCAGAGTTGGTTTATCTGAACTAGTTCTACATTTGGTGATTTATGAACACTCTGTTGAAAAGATGCATTTCCAAGACACAGTTACTTTTATTAGTTTTGTTATTTTGGAAACAGATAATTTCACTTACTTTTTTTGTCCCATTTCTCTGTTATAAATGGACAGCTATGAACTTTTTTGCATTATTTATTTTATTCAAGAGTTATTCAAAACTGTCTCTGAAAGAACCTTTAATTTTTGTTATTTTAAGATCTAGTGAATTATCTTCAGAGTTGGTTTATCTGAACTAGTTCTACATTTGGTGATTTATGAACACTCTGTTGAAAAGATGCATTTCCAAGACACAGTTACTTTTATTAGTTTTGTTATTTTGGAAACAGATAATTTCACTTACTTTTTTTGTCCCATTTCTCTGTTATAAATGGACAGCTATGAACAAAAATGCCTATGAGCTATTCATCCTTCTGTGATCTCCTTATACTTCTAAGACCTGCAATAGGGAGATGGAAGCCACACTGTGTAGCTATTTATAACTTCAGTGTATTTGTCCTGATTTTTCATTGAGTTGAATGTTCGTATTCAACTCTGTCATTAAAGATTGGCTTTAACCTTAGCTCTAAGTTACAAAAACATCTCCAAACCATCCCTCACTTTGCTATTTATCTGTTGCTTAGCTGCAGTTTAACCTCTAAAGAAATGTTTTCTGAGTTTTAGTATAATTGAAATTGCTTTTTAATTAACTGTACTTAATGGATAGCATGGATGGATAAAATCCAAGAGTTTTTTGTTGAAGTAAAAGACTAAACACATCATGCTGTACAAGCACACTAAGTACAAAGGAACTGAAAAAATAGTGAGCATGAAGACATTTTGAATCATGTTCAGGAATGTTAGGATCCTTTTTTGTGGATTTTCAAGATGGGGTTTTTCTGTGCAACAGCCTTGGCTGTCCTGGGACTCACTCCGTAGACCAGGCTGGCCTTGAACTCACAGAGATCCACCTGCCTCTGTCTCCCAAGTGCTGGAATTGAAGGTGTGTGCCACTACCACCTGGCCTTTAAAGTATACTTTTATGTAGCTAGTAAAAATGTTATTTGTGAGGAAAATAGAAATAAGGTTTGTCATATCATACATATATAGTATACATATATTATTTATTTATCTACACTGTATACAATATATATTGTATACACATATATTGTATATATACATACAACAGCATTCAATACCAGAAGATATTAAAACAAGAACAGTGTAATATGCTTATTGGATGAGAGAAATATGACCCAAAGATTTTATCCAATGTGGTTATTCCTCATTTTATCTAAATTTCTTACTGGTGTTTTCATAATTTTAAAATATATTACATGTTTTAAATTTTACTTTGTTACAGTACTTCCCTTCTAATCCTCTTATGAATTCTTTAAAATTATGCTTCAGCTCTCTTATTTTCCTCCTTTATCTTCTTTGAATTGTTATATTTCTGCACTGAACATTCAAAAGTTATGAGCTAATATTTGGGTATAATGTTTGTATACATAAACTGCTCCATAGCAACAATTTTCTACTTGAATTCTTCATCCATAGGTTCTATCACAAATGTTAAAGAAATACAAGACAGAAATAACTGTTTAAATCCAATATTTAAATCCAAACACTACAACATGAGATATATACCATGCAAGGTTACATGTTTGGGAAGGTGTAAATCACATTAGTATACAGTTGAAAGTAGAGAGGTACATGTTAGAGATGTAATCACAAATCCTAAAGCAACCACTTAAATCACAAAGGAAGGAGTTCAGCTAAGGCAAACTCTGTGGGTAAAGTACTTGCTCCCAAGCCTGGTTTCCTGAGTTTGAGCCCTGGAGAGTACAGAGTGAGAGGAGAGAACCCACTCAGAGGCACACGCATATACGTGAAATAAATAAATGTAGTTAAAACATTTTAAAAGAGTTTGGGTAGCAGGAGAGATGAAATAGATATTCATTTAGTTCAAAAGAAGACAAACAAGAGGAAAAAGAAAGAATAATGGTATAAATAGAAAGCAAACAGTGAAGTTATTGACTTGAATGTAATCTTTCAACAATTACACTAAATGTGAATGGCATAAATGTTCCAAATAAAAAACAAAATGATGTTAGATTGACTGTTCTGTGTTTGCTTACCCTTAAGCTATATGACTGTCAATATTAGAATTTATGTAGTTATTGAACAGTTTAGTTATTGCCTTCTATGGGGAAACACATCTTTACTGCTAAGGAAACTGCCTCAAATACGTGTGAATAATAACTTCTCACATGACTGTAATTGTGCTGAACACAGATAAATAAAAGAACAGCTAGAACAAAGTATAATGTAATATATACTAGGGCACAGAAACTTGATTAAAAAATCAAGAAAAATCTCTGTATACTTGGAAACAATGCTAATGTCTTAAAATTATTAACAAAATGAAGGGATGGAAAGTAGTTTAACGTGACAGTGCTTACTAGCATGTGAGAAACCCTGTGTTGGATTCCTTGTCACTGAAAAAAAAATGAAGAAAATAAATATCACAACTTCAACAATTATACTAAATATATTCTAAAAAATTGTAATAAAATTATTTCTTTTGGTATCTTATTTAACTTTACAGAAGTAAAGCTTTCAAAATAAGTACATTTTACAAATAAAATATATATGATGTAAATATGACTTTCATTTTCTGAGTCACTGCTGGTTTCAATTGTGTATAAGATTTAAGCTGGTTTAAAGAGTTCAGTTTTCTTCTAACTTCTTATATTTGAAACCAAAGAAACCTGAATCTAATTTTATGGATAATCCAAAGCGAGTTTCCTAATTTTGGTGTCCCTTATGACATGGCAATGAGTAAATTAAATAAGGTTACTTTTCTAAAGTTTGTTAGACCTGCCTGGGATGTCAGGGGGATTCCATAAGCGGTACCTCTAACCATCAATGTGAAAAAAAAGCTAGATTAAATTGCAATTGAGAACAGCTCATTTGTGAGATATTTTCCAGTTGGGAAAGGTGACAGACATAAAGAGACAAATATAATAGAAATCATTTGAATTCAAAAAAGACATTTATAGTAACTATATACTATATGAAAACAAACACTTATTTTCTTTAAAACGAAGAAAGTAATGCTGTTTATTACCAATAATTTTGCCAAGTTTTGAACCCAAGTGCAATAATTGGTATGGCATGCTATGCTCATGGGTTCCTATGTTATGAAGGTAACAAACCACCTTCTGATGGGATTTGAGAGGAAATGCATGCTTAGTACTGTACATCTGGTCCCAAACACAGGCTCACAGGTGCCAGGGGTGAGTCTATTACTATGATTCTGGTCAATGAACGCAGTCAACTGTTCTCTAAACTCTTAGCTCTATACTGATGGACTGGTGCACACCTCCAATTTTACAAAGAGAAGCTGTTCTCTATAGTGGGTAGTGGTTAATGCAGAAACTGGTCCAAGTGCCGTGAATAAGTGTTTGTGGCATTCTCAGCTACAAATGGGAAATCTCTATCGCTTCACTCCTAAGGCTCAGGGCCATTGTGGAAAAGGGTGTGTGGTGGCTTGAATAGGTATGGCCCCACAGAGCGACAGACTCATGTGTTTGAAAGCTTGGCCCACAGGGAGAGGCACTGTTAGAAGATGTGACCTTGTTGGAGGAGGTGTGGCCTTGTTGAAGGAAGTGTATCACTGTAGGGGTGGGCTTTGAGGTCTCAGACGCTGAAGCAATACCCCGTATGTTTCATGACTCACTTCCTGTTGCCTCTGGGATCAAGATGTACAACTCTCAGCTCTTTCTCCAGCCCCATGTCTGCCTGCGTGCCACCATGTCACACCATGACGACACTGGACTAAACCTCTGAAACTGTAGACCAGCTCCAATTGAATGTTTTCCTTTATGAGTTGCAAGGTGTCTCTTCCCAGCAATAGAAATGCTCACTAAGACAGGGTGGGAAGAAAGATAAGAAGAGCCAGGCAGGGAGTACCGAAGGAAAATTGTCTCTTAGACATGGCAGGGCTGACGCACTTGGACACACAACAGCTATGGTGACCTGCACAGCTGCCGTGTTTGCCTGCATAACACCTGTCTTAAGATCAAGCCAGCTGACAGTCTAGCCTGGAGTGGGAAGGGGTTCGTGCACACACGCCAGCTGTGCACAGATGATGTTTTCTGGGGGAAGAGGAGTCACATTTCTATAAGGGTAAGTTTCACTATAGGTTAGCCACACTCCTTTGGGTGGTCCCATACCCATGAGTAGATAGTCCGTGCAAATTGGACTCCTTAGGATGTTATTAAAATAATAGAGAACAAAGTTGTGAGAGCATGGACAAGTTGGGGTGGATCTGAAGTCAGAGGGAGGAGCGGGGGTGGTACATTGTATTTCATTCTCAGAGAACTAATTGAAACATGTTTAAACATAGTGACACAGGACACACATTCCCCCATACCTTCCCATTAGCACATTATTTCCAAAATGTTAGCTATGTTGAAAACAAAATACTTCATTACAATACTGCTTTGAACATTCAGGGATTAAAATGAGGTGTCTCTCAGCAGTTAAGTAGCAATTAAGGCTACCTGACTTTCTGGTTCTGGTTTAGGTTCTTTGTAGGCAGAAAGGCCTGGACTCCAAATGCCAAGATGCATTCAGAGCTGCATGCTTATTAAAGTGCCCAAACTGTACGACTGGAAAGGTTAGGGTTAAATTCACAGGTGTGGGTAAAGTCCATTATTATTCTCTTTAAGAACACCACATTTGGACTTTGGGGGAAACCTACCAGGACTCTATAATTCTCTGGTAGATGAAATGGCACTTGTGAGGAAGGGGAAAAAAAGAAGAAGGCCTGAAGATCAATTACACCATCGTTTAGCTCGCGATTTCACCGACAAACACAAGTTTAAACTCTCCCTCCCTGAAACTGTTCTTCCACATTGGCTGCCTGCAACAGACGGATGACACTGATGATCTGAAAGGAAGGGGCATGCCGTCGCAAGGCAATTTCCATGGCCAAGAGCCCAGAGTGCAATAGCGGCTACAAACCAGACTGAGGTGCATTCATCGCATTGTATCCCCGAAGATTTACCTTCTCTGTTTAATGGCCTCGGTTGGATTTCAAGCCGGGCTGTCCACTCCCTCTCTTTTTGTCTTCGTTTTGGTAAAGAGAAGTGGTTGCAGAGCCTGCGAATCAAACAGGCGAACTTAGAACAAGAGGTGTAGTGTTGAAAAGAGGTTGTTTTCTCTCCTTGCTTAAGTTGGTGGAGTTCGACAGGACCCGGCCAGATAGATGGAGTCCGAGCTACAGCTGTTGTTGAAGAAGGTAACAGAGAAGGAGGGCTTTATTCACACTGTGGAGAGACAGACCCCAGAAACAGACAGATGTTTTGTGGATCTTGACATTTATGTAAGTTTTGGGGGAAGAGTTTGTGCAAATTTTAGCCCCAAACATTTAGACGGGCAACACGAATAGCTGTGGCTGCTAGAGCGGTGGAGACTCCAATGCCCGCCTTGAACTTTGTCAAGCGATTGATGCAGTTATTCACAAGTCTTCTAGCTCAGTAACTCCAAGTCCCAGAGTCTCTCCTCTCACAGGGACCCTTAGAAATGAGCCTGGCCGGAAGCCTATTTGGTAGCATCCATCCAGGGTTGGCAATTTTGCGTGAAGAAGCCAAAAAAACTTCTTGGAGTGAGTAGCAGAGGTCCCTTTCTGACACTTGTCATTTCGCTGCAGGAACTAACTCCAGGCCCCTTATCACCTGTCAACTTGCGTGGGGTCTTGGGGGCCCTTGGGACCTCGAGCTGCAGCCCGGGAGGTCGCGGTGCGCGCGCCGGCTGGCGGGGCTGTGCCCGGCTGGGGCTGCGCGGGAGGCCGAGCCGCCGCGCCTCCCGCTGATTGGCCGGCTCGGCAGGGGGGGCGGGCTCTCCGCCGCCCCGCGCGCCCCGCGCGCCCCGCTACTTTGGCTCGGTTCCTGCTGGGCCGGGCGGTGAGCGCTTCCCAGGGTGGCGAGGGCCTGCGAGAGCCAGGCGGGCTGCGAGCGATGAGGCTGCGGCACCAGCAGCGGGGACCGGTGGCGGGGCGAGGAGGGTCGGACTGCCGCCCGGGTGGCTCTGGAGGCTGCTGAGGCGCCGCGGCGAATAGCTAGAGCGCGGAAGAGGGCAGCAGAGCGCGGGGACCCGGCGGCCCGGGCGGCCTCCCTGTCCGGATCCCCCCTTCCCCCGAAACGTGCAGCCATGCGGGTGGCCAAGTGGCTGACCGGGCTGCTTTGCCCGATCTCGCTCCTTCTCACTGGGTCTTGGGAAGTTCGTTTCCACCCACGACAGGGTAAGGTCACCGTGGGCGCTGCCCGCAGCTCCCAGGGCGGGGTGCGAGTGGGTGGTGCGGACTCGCGGAGACCCCCAGGCCGGCCAGCTCCGAGCATCTCCGAGGACCTCACTGGGTGTCTGGACGTAGTGGAATTGCGTGCACTAGGGACAAGCTCCCCTGGCCATGCGGCGGGCACGCGTGGGGACGGACACGGGGCAGCGTGAGCTAGAAGGACACGGGTCGTTGGCGGTAGGGAAGAGAAGAAGGGCTGACAAGGAGGTGGCTGCGCAGGGTGGAGGGTGGCAGGGTCTATGTGGAGCACATAGGAGCTGTGGGAAAGCAGAACATGGTCACAGTGTCCATGTGCGTGCGTGTGCATCTGTCGTGTCCCGGGGACGGACCAAAATTGGGTACCTTTAGTGGGGATGCTTGGTTCGAGAGTTTGTGGTTTGGACAGCGTCGGGCGTCATAGACATTGCTCTATGTGTTGCAGAAGCCCTGGTGAAGACTCTGGCCTCCTACGAAGTAGTGACCCCCGCGCGGGTCAATGAGTTCGGAGACGTGTTTCCCCAGAACCGGCACTTCAGCAGGAAGAAACGGAGCTCCGGGACTCCCGAGCCCACTCCGCTCAGGACCCACTACCGCATCCGCGCCTACGGGCAGCTCTTCCACCTGAACCTGAGCGCTGACTCGGCCTTCCTGGCTGCAGGCTACACCGAGGTGCACTTGGGGACCCCGGCGCCTGGGGCAGGCAGGGGCAGTGCAGAGCCCCCAGACCTGCGCCACTGCTTCTACCGTGGCCAGGTCAACGCGCGAGAGGACCACACTGCGGTCTTCAGTCTCTGTGGGGGACTGGTAAGCCTGATTGTGCCTCCCTTGGCGTTTTCTAGCGATCCGGTCCCTGGTTGCTTTAAGGGTGGGGCACGGTGGTTCCTAGTAAGTTTCTCTGAGAAACTCAGAGGGACCAGGAGAGGAACCCAGGCCAGAGGATGAGAGAGCATTTTTTTTATCGACTTGTCACATGCTCCAGTGGCGATCAGGAGTGTCCTCTTGGATTCTGCTTCTACACTCTCAGGGCAATTTCTTTCACTCTGGTGCCTTAGTGCTGGGCAGCCCTTGATGCCGAAAATGAATTGAGAATTTGAGTGCCGGCAAAAGAAAATAGTGACTATACGCAATTTAAAGAGGCTCACGAGGCTGAAAAGATTTGGAAAGAAGTTTGTTCAGTTTCTGGTATGGGGACACTAACAGGCACATGGGAGGGAAAAGGAAGATGACCACTGGTCCTGGAAAGATAGAAAATATCCACAACGTAATTGCTAGTATGGGAGAACTAGAAATGACAAGAGTAGAAGAGAGGGAGTCTACAATCCTAATGAAGAGAGAGGAAATAAAATAAAGCACCACACCCGTGTTTCATTTGATTTTTTTTCCTTGAAAACAAAGATTCTTATTGCCTTTTCCCATGACCAACTTAAGTCTGCATAAACCCAGAATCTCTTGTCAGTATACTCAATTTAAATATGCAGTGTCACATACATTATTAAAATGAAAGCCAATGAACTGAAATAGCAAAATGCTACCAAGCTAGTTTGCGACGCATTCATGCATACTTGTATATGAATGCCTGAATTGTTACACTTTGTGTAATGAGATAAACTGTCGCTTTATGAGTGCTAGGAGTGTGATAGGAGAGCCCCATTTTATCATGGACAAAGCTATACTGGCCCTGGGGTTCCAGCCCCAGTTGAAGGAAATAACTTGGCTATACATTTCTTGTGAGCCCAAGTTTTCTTTAACCAAAATAAATAGACCAAAGCCGGGCCGTGGCAGCACATACCTTTAATACCAGCACTGAGGAGGCAGAGGCAGGCGGATCTCTGTGAGTTCGAGGCTACACAGAGAAACCACAGAGAAGCCCAGTCTGAAAAAAAGCAAACAAGAAAAATAAATAAATCGACCATACTTTCTGAAAGGTGTTCAGATAGTTCCACAAAAATCATCTATTTATTATTTGAGTCAAACATTGGTAGTAGTTCTCTCCAGACAAAATGCAATAATACTTACTTTCAAGTTGATTTAAGACGTCCAGGGTATGAGCACTGTTAATTACAGAGCTGGCTAGTGTTTATATCAAGTAAATCTGACACAGGTTTGCATCATTTTGGACGACGGAACCCCAGTTGAGAAAAGACTCCTACCTGATTGCCCTGAGGGAGACTGTGGTGTATTTTTATAATTAGTGATTGATGTGGGAGGGCCCAGCCTATTGCTGGTGGTACCATTGCTGGGCTTGTGGTCCCGGATGTTATAAGAAAGCAGGTTGAGGAAGCCACGAGCAAGCAAGGGAGTAGCATTCCTCTTTGGTTTCTGCATCAGTTCCTGATTTTAGGTTCTTACCTTGAGTTCTTGCCCTGACTTCCATGGATGATGTATTTCCATGGCTTACTACAAGCTGTAAGGTGAAATAAACCCTTTCTTCCCCAGGTTGCTTTGGTGATGGTGTTCATCACAGCAGTAAAACCCTAAGACAATCTAAGTCACTTTGGAAAGTCTTTTTGCTCTTTTCAAGCTAGTTTCTCGAGTTGTATTTATCCGAAATGTTTCCAGTAATTTCCTTCCTTGTTTACATCATCAACACAGCAGAAGCGCCAATAATAAACAAACATTTAAGCCGGGCGGTGGTGGCGCACGCCTTTAATCCCAGCACTCGGGAGGCAGAGGCAGGCGGATCTCTGTGAGTTCGAGGCCAGCCTGGTCTACAAGAGCTAGTTCCAGAACAGGAAGCAAAAGCTACGGAGAAACCCTGTCTCGAAAAATAAATAAAAAAGAAAAAAGAAAAAAAAATAAACAAACATTTATACTTCATGGGAAATTCCTCTAATTTTTAAAGACTTAAAAATAATGCTTAGTTGATCTGGAAAATCAAATTAATACCATCAAAAATCCTCTCTCAATGACCATTTGCTCAGATCGAGACCCCGGAAGTTTTATTGACTTCATTTAGTTCATTAGTGTTCAGCTAACCTAAGATATGTCTTAAAGCATTTTCTTTCAATTTCTGGATCATTAATTTTTAAAACACAAGTCTTTGTGTTTACATGTTTTTTCCCTTTTGCAATATTACTGAGCCTGGATGATGTTTTCTTTGAAAATTTTATTCCTAAATGTTTTGAACCTAAGAACCAGAAGGGAGTAAAACCAGAAGGCAATAAAAATATTGCCAGGAGTTTTTCTGAACATAAGAATATCTATGTATTTATATAGAGACATTTATATCTTGCTCTTCCAATGTTTTTGATTTTTATTTCCCATAAATGTTTATCTAAAGATTCAAAGATTTTAGGGCAAAGATTTATGTGTTTCCAAACTATATAGTTAATAGGAAGGTAGAGCATATTATAAAGTATTTATTAGTAGTGTAATAAGGCTTATAAATCTTATTAATCCATTGATAGACTGCTCCAGAATTACAATTATCAGGCTCTTAACACCCATATTTAATCCTAAACTTATTTTGCTTAGTGATACTATCTGTGGTCTGCATTAAGTAAGTTGGAATATTGTTATTAGCATTGCATGACAGGATGTAACACACAGTGTACACAAAGACAATATCCTTTGTGGTGCTGATTGACGCTTTTCTCACATTGCCTAGTGGATTCTATTCTTCCAGAGACTCTCAGGGACAAACCTGCCCACCTGGATGTTAGCTGCATCATTTCTTGATGGCGCTGGAAGCAGGGAAATCTTGTTGGTTGAAGGAAACAGTGTCCACATTTTATAAAACTGGATGGTGTGCTTGGCTGGTACTGTATTCCGATAGAGTAACTGATGTGGCCATGTGGATTATGTTGGGGTTTCTCCTAGGAACAAAGATCCAGTCTGACAGCTCGCCAGTGAAGACTCATTGTTGAGTTGCTTCTGTTATCTTCTAACAGTAGTCAAGGATGGAAACTGTCGATAAGTAGCTGCACTGGTTTGAATCTATCCTAAAAATAAATTAGTCTTTATCATTTTTTAAGCTTCCTATTTACAGTACCTATATAATCCCATGTGACAATCTATAGTTGTATTTTTATCTATTCACTTATGATGACAACTTGTAGGTGTTGATTCTCTCCTTCCACCATGGGAATTCTAGGGGAATCAAACTCATGCCTTCAAGCTTGGTAGCAGGCACCTTTAGCGGCTATAGCTTCCAGCCAGTTGCTCAGTGTGTGTGTGTGTGTGTGTGTGTGTGTGTGTGTGTGTGTGTGTGTGTATATACATATGTGTATTTTTAAGGGAAAATTTATTAGTCTTGTAGTTTCTCAAACACTCCCACTATGAGGAAGCATTTCCTGTGACTTTACTTTAACTATGCTAGTGTGTGTTTGTCCACATTCTTCAAGAAGCAAATGTCAAAAATGTGATTTGTTTAGGGAAAGTGCCTGTATTAGAGAAAGCAAGGAGGAATTTGGAAAATCTGTGTAAACTTGAAACAAATAAAGAGAAAGCGCAAGGATTTGGGGGTAGGCTCATGTGGCTTGTTGGATGGTTCAAGACACTTCAGTTGAGACGTGTGGCTGGGAGAAGAATCCTACTCTTTGTCTAAATGTATCTTCCTTTCTACCTCTGTCACATTCAAGTACTGACTCGGTGTAGCACCTAGAAAGCATGGGTGGGGCCTTGTGAGTGAGGAAGCTCAGTTGGTAAAATGCTTGTTTTACAAGCGTGAGGATGTAAGTTTGACCCCCAGAACCAGTATTATTTGTGTGTTTGCTTTTTAAAATAAGCCCAGGTGTGGTGGCACCTACTTAGCCTATGCTTAGAAGCTCTGTGTTGGGGACTCAGAAACAGGAGCTTGCTGACAGGCCGACGCCAACGGCTTGGTGAGCTCTAGGACAGTGGAGAGCCTGTTTCCAAACCAAGGTGAAGGGATGGTGCTTGAGATATTACAGCATCTGTGGTTGTGCTTTGACCTCCATATACACATGAACACACACACACACACACACACACACACACACACACACCCCAGGACGCAACACTAAAAGATCTCAATGTACTCTTGGCTAGTTGTGTTTAGCATCGACAAAGCCAGCAGCATATAGAAACACTATGTGCAAAAATGCTTAATATATGGTTTCAAGTGTCCTCAAGCAAGGGATACAAACATATCTGTGAACTTTCAGGGATGGATGAGTAAAGATGAAGTAATATACGGTATTCAGATTAATTCTTCTTCTTTTTTTTTTCTTTTGGTGTTTCGAGACAGGGTTTCTCTGTGGCTTTGGAGCCTGTCCTGGAACTAGCTCTGTAGACCAGGCTGGTCTCGAACTCACAG
>NC_022017.1:16978939-16981290 GCF_000317375.1 Microtus ochrogaster
ATCTTCTGGAGGCATTACCATCCCTGACTTCAAACTTTATTACAGAGCTACAGTGATGAAAACAGTGTGGTACTGGCATAAAAACAGAGAAGTCGACCTAATTCTTCTTTTTAATGGGGACTTAAGTATTGGTATCGTGTATGTTAATTAAAATATATTCATGAGCTAGATAAATCCTTTGGTTCGATAGTAAGCATGGAGCAGGCCAACTGATTCTTGGTTGTCTCAGCCCAAAGGAGACATGGCCCTTCCCATGTATTGAGAAGGTGTTTCTTGGCTTTTCCAAGATACAAAATGACCTGGATGTTTGGCAGAGAGTTTTCTCGAAGGAAGCAAGGAATGGCTATCAGTGATGAACACTCTCCCACAGGCTGTCCCCCTTCTGTCCTTCAAATGCTGCATTGCTCTCCTCTTTCATTGTCTCAGTCATAGTCACCTTGTCAACAGATGCTCACAGGGCACTGTCTCTCACCTCAAAGTACAAAGTCACAGCGTGCTCTACTGTCTCTTCCTTAAGGTCCTTTGGGCTGGGCAGCATGAATGAGCTGCGTGTTCTCAAGCGCAGTACACACAGTGAACAATGTGGTTGTTACCCCAGCCTTAACTTCCCCACCCCCAAGAAGAGAGGATGCCTGGTAGTTGCTGATCTGCAGTTGCTGATCTTCCCTTCTGTGGAAGAACTGTAGAAGCGCTATGCTGGCAGCCAGAGGGCTTCCTTTTTCTAGGAACACCGTCAGTTATGAAGGTACCAGTCTTTCCTTTGAAAGGGATGTCATTTCTGCTCCATGGTTACATCTAAAATAGATTGTAGAGAGGATGCTGGCGTGGGGTACTCTGTGTGTGTGTGTGCGCGCACACACACATGCATGCATGTGTGTACATACACAAGCATGTGCATGTGTGTGTATATAATTGTTTTAGGACAGCTAACTTAAATTTAAGGGCCTTGTAGGTTATGTGACAATGAAAACAGCCGGGAACATTTTTACTTTAGGTTCATGGTTCCTTTGATAATAACCACCCCCACTCCCTGCTGCAAATTAGTTTGACTTCTGACGATTCAAATTTTGATAATTGCTTTATTTGTTTCCTATGTCCATTTTCAAAGCTTAAAAACACTTATGTTAAACTCATGAATGACAAGAATCTATAACATGTTGGATCCTTCCCTTAGTGATAAACCTTCAGCTCTATTAAATAGTTGGGAGAGAATGGCAATGTGTAATGTAGTCTTTAGGTAAAGAACAATGGGGGGATACAACAGGTGAGAAAATCAGGTAGATTTGCCTTGATCATTGAAGAGGATCACATGTCAAAGTAAATAAGCAAAATGTAATCCAGGAAACATGTTGTAGATATCTGTGTCTTTTATTTTAAAATGATACTGTTTTATAATATTTTGACAATATATCAGAAATATATTTTGTCATATCTTTATACAACAGCTCTTAATACTTTCATATTTAATTTCTCATTTTTATGACGATTTTAGGTTTTATATTTTCACCAGCATTTTAGGGAGATATCGAAAGAGGTTGTTATAACAGACCTACAAGAATGTGACCTTTATCTTGATGATTTTTTAGAACCCTTATTGCCTTAAAAAGAGAGACAAGTTATAGAATCTCTCTTTTCTACATTTTCTAGGACACACAGATTGAGCCATTTGCATCTTGGGTAGATTGGTAGGATCTGATGGACTAGGACTTGGTGTAGAGTTACCAGCCATGAATTTCCTGTTCATCACCTCCCTTCCCTTTTACATTGGAATCTGGATCTGGAACACAGAATGGGGACGCTAACGAATGCTGGCGGAGGAGAGGGGGCTCACCTTTAAGGAACCGTACATCCCTGACGTTCTGCTCTATGCTTCTGGCGTCAGTTCTTAAGTCTTCCTCATCAGTGATTCATCCACTTATGCAATGTATTTCTGTATGCAGATTTCCAGCATTTAATCCAGCAGATTACGAAGAATCTCTGAGGTTAGCTTGTGGTCTTTCATTTTTCAGCATTTACACTTTGCTCATGGTAGAAAAGTGTCTAGAGCATTGATGTTTTAGCAAAATATTTTTGTTCTGCCTTAAGCATTTTCTATTTCATAGTAGCCACTGAACTTCTTATATGAATATCATTTGAACACACACTGATTTTCTTATGAAATTGGGTGAGTAAAACTATTTATGACTTTATTACAGATAACGGAACTGAGTGAGAGATATGAGATAACTTGACTAAGTTTCCATAAGTGCCAAACCAGGACTCAGGACTGTGAGTTCTTATAAAAAGTCACTATAGCCGGGCGATGGTGGCACACGCCTTTAATCCCAGCACTTGGGAGGCAGAGGCAGGCG
>NC_022017.1:16981390-16989679 GCF_000317375.1 Microtus ochrogaster
GATCTCTGTGAGTTCAAGACCAGCCTGGTCTACAGAGCTAGTTCCAGGACAGGCTCCAAAGCCACAGAGAAACCCTGTCTCGAAACACCAAAAAAAAGTCACTATAGACTTTGTGATTAGAGATTGAAAAACTTTTTATTCAGCAACTCCATATTTTCCAGCGTTGTTCTCCAGTGGCCAAACTTAGCATGGTGAACTGCGCATATTTTGGGAAAAGAATTCAGTGGGTTTATCTTCGGTGTTTGTTTTTTGCTCTTTATGAAATCACTATTGGTTGTAGTAACAGTATGAGTGTTAGCCATGTATATCGAAACCTGTGTGAATGAATGCCACAGTACTGAGATCGCATTCTTGGAATACGGTTGTATAAAAGTCTCTAAGCACATAAAAATTACCTTCAGTGGAACAAACTGAAACCAGTTTTATGATCACTAAATAACTTGGCAAATAGTTAGTCACTATTCTAAGTAACCAGGACGCTCCCGCCCAGGTGAAATCTGGGTTTGAAGTGTTTGCTACTCAGTGAAAGAAAGTGCGATCATTTGCTTCATTCTGAATCAGTCCGCAGCATTCATCTGCAGATAGGCAGGGTGCTAAAAATATGGATGAGCTAAATGTGATTCTATGAACCACCTGTTTTGTCAAGTCCTCAAATTCCTCACCAGATTCCTTTCCAAGTTTTTTTTTTAATTTGAATTAATAGTTTTCCTGGGAGCCTCTTCTCACAACCCTAATAATTTTTATAATTTGAGCAGGAGGTCCCTTCCATAGGGATGAGATAAAGAAAAATTAGTGGAAGTGACAATTGCTCATTGATAAATATAAAGGGGAATCAGTTTCGAAAATAAATTATCCACATAGCTTTTGGAGCTTGGTATTTTAAATACATAGATTCTGAGGAAACCCTATCCACAGCAGGGGTGCTGTTCCTGATGAGCTAGTCTAGTCCAGCTACAGCTGAGGGGACTTTAACAGAACTGTTTTTTTCTATTGTGGGGGCTCAGGCCAGACCCTGTGAACATTATTGCAACATTGAAATAGAAGTTCCTCGTTTTAGTTTTGATAAAGAGAAAAGCAAGACTTTCTTGGAAACAGTGTGGTGTCCACAGTGGTGTCATAGGTGTGTTTTAGCTAAGCAGAGGATAGCGCATGTCTATTTGCATCTTTCCCCAAGATACTATCATATTTCTCCTACTCAGCAGACTTTTTTTAAAAGGCAGAAAAGGATTTTCCGTGGACCCATGTGCTCAGATTTCAAAAACAATTTCTTTGTTGCCTCTTATAGTACGGACAGAATTAGTTTTCTGGCAAGGTTGGTGATGCTGCAGTCTGGATGTATAATGAAAGCGAAGTGATTTATGGGTCGACTCAAAATTCCTATTGGTAGAGTTCATTAATAAAATTGCAAGAGGCCATTAAAAAAGTGTCCAATAAATGAAAAAATTTTTAAACTGTCTTTTCTTGAAATGCCATAATCTCAGTGTTTAATAGTCAGCAAAATTAATTGAGTTTTACGTATTTTTACTTTACCTATGTTGGGTATTGAACTCCTGTTCTTACGTATGCCAAGCATGTATTCCATTATTGAGCTGTATTTGTAGCCCCTAATTTTTAAGCCATTAAAAATGTTGTTTGTTCTATTAACACACTACCTAAGAGAACCTAAACATTGGACTTATTCCATAAAAGAAAACTATGTGAAGATAAGTCAGAGACGTCTCCATACTTGCTATTATTCATGAGTGTTCAGAAAAGACGTGAGCGAATCATTCCAGGGCGGCCTGCTTTACGAGGACAGTCACAAGTTCATCCCTATGGCCACACAGTGCCTGCTGTTCCTGGCAGTGTCTTAGATGATGGAAAGATGAGAGTGGAGAGGCTGACGGAGCCACAGTGGCCTGATCATAATTACAGTAAAGAGGGCTTCGTGCTTACAATTGCTGTGATCATTTCGGTGGCATCAATGATTACAGCATTAGAACGATGGCTCAAAATATGCAATTATCATTTACAACGGAATTTAGAACAGATTTTTAAGTTGCTCCTGAATAAATTTTAGGATAGCTAGAGTTAAGAAGTTGAAATGAAGTGTCACCAAAACTATACCTGTCACAATATCTATGGCTCAGTAATTCATGCACTTTGCTCTGTAGGGCACGTAAGCTTTTGAATGTACGTACAGGTATCTTTGTGTCTTCTGGGTAGTGATGAGGAGTGAGCTGGCCTCTCCGGGCCATCACCAGTTCCTACCTCTTATTGGCACAGCATCAGCCTCCCTCCTCTGTCCCTTGAGCCTTTGAGCTCTTTCCCAGCTCCTCAAGTTTTTAAGTCCCTGTTGAGATGCTGAAGCCTGATTAAGTATGGGTACCTTATCATTCTTCCAGCTTCCGTCTGTCTGTCTCTACCTGGAATTTCTCTTTCCTCCTCACCTGCTATTCCCTGTGCTTGCATTATATTAGTCTCTTCTCCATTCGGGGGTGGGGATGGAGGATTTACTGTATTCTTTCAGATTTTGCTACTTAACATTTTTACTTCTTGAGAGTTTCCTATGGGAACACTGTATTGATGTAATACCCCACTATTTCCTCTGGCTCATTCCATGACTCCCCCTCCCCCTTTGTCTCAAATTCATGACCTCTTCTTCTTTATTCCTATTACATATACATGAGACAAGAATAATTGTTATATACCATATATGTATCTCCTACTGAGTCTATTTAATGTTGCATGTATGTACACGTGTTTAGGCTCCTCCCCAGAGGAAACTGTTTCTGCCTCTCTCAGCAGTCCTTGGTTGCTGTCACTCTTCATCTAGTGGTAGGGCATTGTAAGATTTCCCCCATTCATCTTGACAACTCTCTTGGTGTTTTCTTTATGTAGGTCTTGTTTACGGGATCACATGTTGCAATTTGTGGCCTCCCTATCATGTCTAAAAAACTATCTCTCAGCAGTCATCCTGGTCCTCTGGCTCTTATGATCTTTCTGCTCTCTCTTCTGTCAAGTTCCTTGAGCTCTAGTTGTAGGGGTTTATTCCACCAAAGACTATCTGGGTTATTATATTTTTACTGGCTGTATTTTTTGAATCTTTAGTTTCTAAAACTGCCTGACTCATATTAGGTGTATATGAAATACCTTTTGACTATTTTATAGAATTTATCAAAATGGACAGATTAAGGCATGAATTGAAGAGCCAGGCTACAAGGAGTCACCGGCTTGGTCTTGTCACATGGTATGAGACCTGTATAAATTACTGTGTTGTTTACAATTTTTATTGTTGGAAAAAATACCTGGCACAAAATGTACTTAAGGAAGCAAAGCTTCCTTCTGTCTTTCAGTTTAAGGGGATCCAGCCCCCATAACAGGGAAGGCACTGAGGCAGGAGACAACTGGTCATATTGTTTTGCAACTAGGAAGAAGAGAGTGGACAGGAATTGAGTCTAGGCTATAATACCTCCAAGTCTGTCCCTAGTGACTCATTTCCTTCAGCAACTCTCTTTCTCCTAAAGGTTTCTACAAACTTCCAATTTAAGACCAAGTGTTCAAACATACAGGTCATAGGGGGACATTTTGCAATCAAACTATAACACCCTGCTCCTTGTTCAATAAGATCATAACCATCTCAAGATCCAAAATGTATCCAACATCTCTGGCTTGTGGTGGAATCATCATCAAGTTGTGGCAGTGGGTTTGATGTGAGATAGGAAAGTTTTATCTCTGAGTTCTTCCAAGTTTTTGTTTGTTTACTTCAACAAACTGTAAATATGTTGGCCATTTACTGAAGAATGGATCATTGCAGAAACAACATTTCTGGACAAACACCTGGAGTGGCTTTATACACGTTAGGGTTGAGAATATAAGTCAAGTACACATGTCAATAGCAAGTTTGCTGTTGAATTCTAGAGTTCAAAAAGAAGGTTGCTCTTGGTAAAACCTCTCCCTCACCCTTCATTTCTCATAGCAGGTTCCGAGTTCCCATTGCCAGAGCCATCTTACCCCAGTCTGACCTTCATCTACTGCTAACAGTCTTCTTTCCACCCATTGCCTTCCATGGACCCAACCAAGGAGTTGTAACATTTGTAGAGAATTCTTGATCTTTGTGTTGAGAGCTTTGCCAGTGCTTGTCTTTAATAATTGGAATACCCACTGTCTAAGGTAAATTGGGATAGTAGTCTTGTGACTTTGTTCAGAAGAAGGAAAGAAGCATGAACCACAGGGAGGAAACTTGTGTCGAGTTGATAGCATTTAGTAAGCGGGCTCTGTTGTTTTATCCCTATGAGCTCATTACACTTTACTGTCATGGCGGGGATGGAGCTTAGGGACACATGTACTGGGCAAGCGCTGTATCTCTCTGCGCTAGGGCCCCAGCCCTGTGTACTGTTCGATCTGGTAGTACAATGGGAATTTACTACACAGACACTCTTGGGAAAAGTTAATGTTACCTTCTCCATTCCAGATGGGAACATTCAAGGCACACGATGGCGAATATTTCCTAGAACCAGTCATGAAGGCAGATGGGAGTGAACACGAAGATGACCACAACAAGCCCCACCTGATATACAGACAGGAACTAAAGGGGAGCTCCTCCACACAGTCCCATGGGCCTTGTGAAGTTTCAGGTAAACTTTAGCTGAAGTTTCAGCTAAACTGTAATGCTACTTTAAATTTTTACTGGTTCTCATCTACGTTTTTAGTTGATAAAATGGTATACACCACCTATTACATGTGAAGAGTATATGCATTGTGGGATGGTTTCTGTGATAAACAAATCTACTCTTACGAATTTTAAGGATATAGTCCACTTTCATGAAAGGTGTCTCCCTGGCACAGCAGCGCCTCTGAGTTTATTGTTGATACAGATGAAGTACCTTGACTAACATCTCTCCACGTCACCCTTCCTGCTTTTCATGGCTACCACACTACTTTCTAGTTGTGTAAGTTCAACTTTTAAATTACACATACACACGAGATATGACATTTCTTAAATGATATTTTCAAAAACATTTTACTGTAAGAATCCATTAGAAATTACCCATTTCATATATTTTTGCAGTAAATTAAAAGCCCAAATATATACATTCAGTTTATAAAATTTATAGTGAACAACCATAGGCAGTTTTTATTTCAATATACTATTCACAGAATGGTGATTCAGTTTTTTTCTCGTGGAATCTTAATGCCAGTGCAAACCTTGTCCTACGTTATGTGTCTCCGAAACTCTTTAGTGGAAACATGCCATTTGCGGGCTTCTATAGCACCATTTGGTTTGACCTGCTTCTCAGAGGCATCTTTTTTGGTGTATATGACAGCAGTTCTTCCATTCTGATGCTGTGAAATGTTTAATTGTTTGAGTGTGCCATGACACCATATCCATTTTCCCAGTAACATTTTGGGCCATTTTTAGGTTTTTCATATGAGAAACAATCCCCATCCATTTTGTCTGAGAGTTTCTCCAGGAGGTACACACGGATGCTAGGTTGTAGTTTGGAGGAGCGGGCTGTGTCTAGTACCAGACTGGCTTACACCTGGGCCAGCGGGCTGCTTGTCATCCCAGCCACCCGGCTAGCTTGGACTCGCAATAACCATACAGAAATTGTATTAATTAAATTACTGCCTGGCCCATTATCTCTAGGCTCTTATTGGCTAACTCTCACATATTAGTTTAACCCATCTCGATTAATGTGTATCGTTTCTTGACTGTGGTTTACTGGCATGAGTCTAACCAGTGTACGTCTAGGGCAGGAGAACCATGGCGTATGCCTGTCTCTGCTTTCTTCCTCCCAGAATTCTGTTCTCTCTTCCCCGCCTACCTGACTTCTGCTCTATCAACTAGGCACATAGACAATGAAAGCAACACATAGACAGAAGAACCTCCTACTTCACTAGGTAATCCCATATTCTTTTACAAATCCAGCGATATGTTAGAGTTGATTTTCATCCTCCTTTTCTTATAAAACTCTGACTACTAAATATTTATAATCTATTAGGATGGAGGAGTCATGAATTTCTATGCACGATAAGTCTATTGTTGGGAATTTTTTTTTATCTTATTTTTCGAGATAGGGTTTCTCCGTAGCTTTTGGTTCCTATCCTGGAACTAGCTCTTGTAGACCAAGCTGGCCGCGAACTCACAGAGATCCGCCTGCCTCTGCCTCCCGAGTGCTGGGATTAAAGGCGTGCGCCACCACTGCCCAGCCTGTTGGGAAAATATTTTGCTTGCTCTTTGTGTAAAGTTAGGTTTGGGTCTACATATATGTGTTAATCCTCATTATTCCCATAATAACATACCTGTAGTTATCATCAAGGAACAATGTCAAGACCAAAGAGTGTGATTAGGAAGGATTTCTTTGACACCATAGGTGTCCATACACTCTCGTCCTAAATGCTGTGATGCTTTCCGTGATGGGATGTGAGGATATGCAGGCCTTTGAAGGTTTTCTCTGGGAGTTCGTTCTTACTTAACCTTTGCTGTTAGGAGACTGCCATTTGGAGTGGCTCTCACTGTGACCAAGACTGTACCTTAAATCTACTGACATAAGAAACTTTTTCTTTGCTTCCAACGTGAGCATAACAGTTTTATTTTTAGGGTTTCAAAGAGAACACAAATGTGTGTGCAGCTTCACAATGGGACACTCCCGAGGGCAGCTCTTGCCAGATCAGATCGTCTATTCAGGAGCAGCTTGTTATATGATTGTGTGGCTTTGTAAGATGGAAACTCCCAAGTAGTGTTCTGAATGCATGATGGGTCCCACGGTGATATGCAGGTCTTCACATTCATGCCCAGCATTCATCATTAGAAGGAAAATGCTCCAAAAACTTAGGTTCTTTGGTTTAAAAGATTTTCATATAAAGACATATGGTTAGAATTACAAATGAAAAGCAACCAGAAAACTGGAATTTAGGTTTTTTAAATTAATTACAATATGTTTATACACAATATTTATCAAACATAAATGTAGTTATCTGTTCTCATGAATAGATTTCTCCAATTTTAGTTCCAATTAATGTGTATATTTTTATCTATTAACAAAAACAATCAGCTACTGACATAAAATATTAGCTACTAATTATCACTTTATTAGTAAAAGTGAAGAGTTGTGAATATAATTAGTGAAATGTTATACATGATGTTTTTTTCCTCATCATTGTTCAGAACGTTTCAGTAACCCTTTCCTATTCCAACAACTGAATCTTCGGAAAAACTCCCTAAGGAGGTGAGAGGTTTAGTATATGATTCATCATAGTTAAACAAAAAATTAGCTTCTTTTTTTAATGATTTTAATTCAACTCTGGTCTTGATGAATTAGATTAAATTGTTTCCAGGGTCAGAGGTCACTGTGTACACTGAGGCTATCTAAATGAAAAGTTTTTGGCCATCCCCAGCCGTGGTGGTTACCAGGATCTCAAGGATAGATAAGGTGTAGGTGTAATCCTGTTGATGTAGGGAGGCTATCTAAAAGAAACCTCAAGTATGAATAGTCATCAAACAAATCAGAGCACATCAAACCACAAATGCCACCAGCAAAATGAAGCAAATAAAATGCAATGGGGAAAGAAAGTTGGGAGCGTTCGCTGGATTGAAACAAAGCTCTGGAGCTCTATTGGACCTCTGTTACTGTTCCTCCTCTGTGGGCAGATGGGATCCTGTGAGCCTTACTCAAGCTCCTGGCCGCCCAGTCTTCTCTGTGCCATGGAATACACCCACATAGCGTTTGCTGAGAGCAAGGAGGACAAGAACACCTGAGAGTCACGTGGCTTTAAATTGAGATTTTCTAAATTTGTATTCTTCATTGAGTCCTTAACGTTACGCCAGAGATAAGAATTGGTTAGAGCTGCACTGCAGATTGGAAGGAAGATTTGTTTCCTGGAAATCCTGATGTGTGTGAAGAGTAGCAAAATCAGAAATGTTGTAGATTATTCCAAGAGTAATTTTATTATTATTCTTGAGGGCAGAATGACTGAGGGAATGGTAATTAGCAGGAATGCTCTCTTCATTTATTGTGGTCAGGGTATCTGTGGGCACTAGAAATTTAGCAGTTGGTATAAGAAATGTGTTTTTTGAGTTTGAAGTACAATATAAACATTCAGTGGGAAAGCTATCAAACAAGTGAACAGAAGAAATGAGTACAAGTTCAGTGGATGGGTCTGGGATAATGAAAGTAAACTGAGAACCAAAATATTGGTGATAATTAAAGCTAGAAACTTGAATGAGTTTACATAGAGGATTGACTAAGATGACAGAGAGAGAGAGAGAGAGAGAGAGAGAGAGAGAGAGAGAGAGAGAGAGAGAGA
>NC_022017.1:16989779-16991639 GCF_000317375.1 Microtus ochrogaster
GAGAGAGAGAGAGAGAGAGAGAGAGAGAGAGAGAGAGAGAGAGAGAGAAGGGGGGGCTCCATAGATCATGTTGATACTTAGGGACCAAGGAGAACTCAGTCTGATGATTAAGTAGTAGAAGAAGCCAGGAAGATGGCAAGAGAATTGTTAAATGTTTGTCCAGTAGACAAGTAAAGAAAAATTTTCACGAAAGCTGGGCTTATCATAGGCTAAATGACATCAGGGATTTAGAGAACATGAAGGTGGGAGCTTATATTATGAAGGGGTGACGTCTGACCGTGGTGCATTTCTCATAGTCATGGCATCCTGCGAGAATAAGGGTTGGTGCATTCCTTCATGATGGGGAAGGCATGGCGGAGTTCTTGCTGAGAGCAGGAGAAAGAGTCTTGCCTAGGGATGAGCACACCAGTTGATTATCCAATACAAAATGCTCATCCCTGAAAACATGCTTGTCAGTAACACACAGACTCAGCTGGTTGTTTTTATTGATTTAGAAATACATATGTTTACATACATATATGTATGTAACAGCAATTAATAAAATGGCTATAAAGTTGAGAGTAAGGAGGGGTATATTGGAGAGTTTCCAAGGAGGAAATTTGTCTGGAAGGGGAATAATGTAGCTAGATTATATTCTCAAAAATAAATAAGATTATAAAAAATCCTTTATTTTAAAACCAGTGTGTTAAACTTCAGGACAAAGCATTAAATTTAAAATAATAATTTAATTTGACAGTAATTTCAAACTTTGATTTATTCTTTCCATTGAAATCCCTAAATAGTCAGATTTAATAGTGTTATAAAAAGCAATATTAGTAAAAATTACTTTTGGTAAGAGTTAATTGAGATTATTTTTTGGAATTTAAATTAATGAACTTATGTGAAATTACTAAATTGAATTTCACACACATTTATTCAGAGCAGTGTTCTTGCATGTGTCTGTTTTGGAATGGCGTTCCCCTCCACTGGTCTCTTCTGTGTGTTTCCGTTAGTTTCTGCACACTGCCTCAAACTCTCATCCTCTGTGTGTGGGAGGAGGCTGCCCATGACCTTCCAGGTTTTTAAAGGCCATTCTTAATCCTTGGAATATACACAGAAATCTTACAGTCAGCTTGCTGAATTCAAAATAAGAGATTTAGATTAGATTTCATTTGATCAGTAAAATGGTTTGGTTAAATGATACCACTTTCAAATATTTATCTTTAAAATATGTGTGTGCACACAAGTGTGTGTGTCTGTGTGTGTGTGTGTGTGTGTGTGTGTGTGTGTGTGTATGTGTGTACATACATGAATACAGATGCCATGGAGGCCAGAAGTCAGTGTTAGAGCCCTTGGAGCTGAAGTTACAGATAGTTGCAAGCCTCCAGACATGGGTGCTAGGAACTAAACTTGGAACCTCTGCAAGAAGAGTACCTACTCAGGCCCAGTGAAATGATATTTTTATATGGTGTGTTCAATAACCCTATCAGCATGTTCTGTTATGTATTTATTCTTTCACTTTATAAAATTTTTATAGATTTTTCTTGCTATAATGTTGTATGCTTTTTGTTAGTTTCCTTTCTGGGTCTTACATGGATATATTATTTATAATACATTTATATTATTATTGTAAACTAGACAATTTTATAGTTACTTTTTATATTATTACCTTTATATAACAATGAAGATTTTTTGTATTGACCTTTATATCATCAGCATTGCTAAATTTATTTTTTTGTTCATTCTTTTAGGCTTATAAAAAACAAAACAATTCTATTTCTTTCTTTCTAATTTTTCAGTCTTTTATTTTCTCTGCCTGCTTCTTTAGCTGAAATTGCTCAAACAGTCCATAGGAATAATCTTTTTTTTTTTTTTTGGTTT
>NC_022017.1:16992082-17058145 GCF_000317375.1 Microtus ochrogaster
TTTCTCAGGAAATTTGGGATCAACCTACCCCAAGTTCCAGTAATACCACTCTTGGGAACATACCCAAGAGATGCCCTATCATATGACATAGGAATAATCTTAATGAAAATCTTGTCTTATTACCAGTTGCAAACTAGGAACAGTTTCAACCTTTTCTGATATACAATATCTGATTTAGATTTTTCTTTACCCTTTACTGGCCAAAGAATTCCACCTAAATTCAAAGTTTATTTAATTTTCTATGCTAGTTGCTTGGTTTACTAAGAATTGCCATTATGAATAGGTGTTGAATTTCATCAAGAATATTTTTGTGTGCGTAAACTAAGGCAAACCAATGTTTTCCCTATCATCCATTCTCACAAGTCTTAGTTTTATTTTCTCTCCATTTCTTTTCTTTCCTTCCTGCCATCTCCCTCCCTCCTTTGTTTTTTTCTTTTTAAATTTCTTTTCTGGGGTAAGGAGGTACAGACAGGAAGGCACCCAGAAAGACCCTCTGCAAAGCAGAGGGTGACCAGGGAAACCAAAGCCCGAACTTTGCTTTTTTCAGCAGATCTGGTAACATTTTCTTCAGATCTTCTGTGTCTGCATTCATGGATGGATTTGGTTTGTAATTGGCTCCTATCCCATAGAAAAAGAGCAGTGGTGATGAGGGCTATTGAGGGACCAAATACTCTGATGGCTCGGGTCTGTGCTGTGAAATACAGTTACTATTTATTTAGATTTACTCTCCAGGTAAAGAGAGAAGTTTAAATGACTTGAAATACTTGTGAATATATATACATATACATGAAAACACAGATACATATATACATGAATATATATAAACATATATATGTGAACTGAGATTATAGAATATATATATGCACACATATAATTTATGGAAAAATAGAATTGTGAATTGAGATTTTATATATATATATAATTATATGTACACACATATTTACAAATATTTCAAGTTTTATCCAGAATTGGTGGCATAGGCCTGTAATCCCAAGTACTCCATAGTTTGACACAGGAAATTTGCAAGTTCAAGGACAGACTGGGTTAGCTACATGCAGTGTTCAAGGCCAACCTGGGTTAGCTACAGAGTGTTGTATGGGAGCGCGGGCCTTTTTGTTCCATCCTGCTGGGCTAGCTTATACCCAAAATAACCACTAGGAACTGTATTCATTTAAACACTGCCTGGCCCATCATCTCTAGCCTCTTATTGGCTAACTCTCACATATTAGTTTAACTCATCTTCATTAATAAGTATCGCCACTTGACTGTGGCTTACCAGCATGAGTCTAACCAGTGTCCATCTCAGGCAGGAGAACCATGTCGTCTGCCACACTACCCTTCTTCCCAGCATTCTGTTCTGTCTACCCCGCCTATCTAGTTTTTGCCCTATCAAAAGGCCAAGGCAGTTTCTTTATTCAACCAATGAAAGCAACACAAATACAGAAGGACCTCCTACACCAACAGAGTTTGTCCTAGGCCAGTCTTGTTTGGCTACAGGGTGTGTTCTAGTCCAGTCTTGGTTAGCTACAGAGTATGTTGAAGACCAGCCTGGGTTAGGACATTGAGTGTTCAAGGGCAGCCTGGGTAAGGACATAGTGTGTTCAAGGCCATCCTGGGTAAGGACATAGTGCATTCAAGGCCATTCTGGGTAAGGACATAGTGCGTTCAAGGCCATCCTGGGTAAGGACTTAATGTGTTCAAGGACAGCCTGTATAAAGACAGAGTTTTTTCAAGGCCAACTTGGGTAAGGACATAGTATGTTCAAGGCCAGCCGAGGTAAGAACATAGTGTGTTCAAGGCTAGCCTGGGTAAGGATGTAGATTGTTCAAGGCCAGCCTGGGTTAGCTACACAGTGTGTGTAAGGCCATCCTGGGACCTTGCTAAGACTCTACCTCAAGATGAGACAGGAGGGTTGAGATGTGACTCAGTACTAGAGTTCGTGTCTACTGTGTGCAGGGAACTGAATGCAATTCAGTACTACACAAAATATATTCTCTTAAAGAATATATAAATATTACTTCACTAATCAGCCGTGCAGCTTATGTTATAGCTTTATTTCTGGATCTTAAAACATAGCTTAGATTGTAATGCTTTGTGAAGTAAACCTAAATCTTTGGCTCTCTGCTGCTTAAACTCATGAAAAGTAAGCAAGGATTCTAATTATAATCAACTCAAATCTAATAGAAATATTAATGAGATATTTTAAAGGTATTATGATCTGAAAATAAGAATACTCTCACTCCTTCCTGTCCTATTGCTGTTCCTTTTGTTTTCTTCTGTTATTGTTATAGCTAAGACATTTAGCACTATATTAAATAAGAATGGAAACAATTCATCTTGTTCTTGATTTTCGTACGAATGATTTTCTGCAATCTCGATTTAGCATGATGTTTACTAAAAGTCTGTAATATGTAATCTTTATTATATTTGGATGTGTTCTCCCCAGCCCTGTTCTCTTGAGAATTTCTTTAGAAAGTCTTATTGGATGTGTCAAAGGTGATGTTTGCATCTGTGATGTTCATGTGATTTATGCTCTTCAATCCACTTATGTGATATATTAAAATAATTTATTTTTCCTATATTGAAAATTCCTGGATTTGTGGAATGAAATAATATTTAAAACAATTTATTCATCTTTATTATGTACAAGAGTTTTTAACCTAAATTTCTATATGTGTAGCATGTTTTTGGTACCAGAGGAGTCCAGAAGTGGGCATCAGATTTCCTGGAACTGAAGTTACAAATGGTTGTGAGCTGTGGGATTGGTGCTGGGAACAGAACCTGGGTCCTCTGCAATAGCAGGAAGTGCTCCCAACTGCTGAGTCTTTCCTCTAGCCCTAGGTGAATAGTTCGTGATGAAATTCAGCAACTGTTCATAATGAAAATTCTTAGTAAAGTAAGTATCACTTAGTAAGTTAACTGTGCGTTTAAGAGACTTCTTTAGTCAGAGAAAGAATGCTTAAGGATGCTCTTTTAGGGTCACTGTATGAAATGATAGTAGTTGAGTGGTCTCAAATCTTTGTCTTCAGTAGACCTACCAACCTTGATATCTGTATATTAGCTCAACTCCACGTTTCTGTATTGCAAGGAAGATGAAACCTCATATTTCCAGAAGCATGACCAGATAGTTTTTCTTAGTCTCAAAGAAGGAACGTTTGCCATGGTGACTTTGGTGCTAAATTCTCCTCACTCTGTGTTGTCACATATTGCTTTTAGCAGAGTCGTGTGATGTGTATTCAGTTGCAAAGCCTATCTTGAGAAAACCTGAGTTCATTTCATTGTTATGCCATTCAGTTGTCGGCTATGAAAATTTCACTCAATCTGTGTCACATGTCTGTGTATTTTAAAAATTGTCCAGTAATAGTAACTGACCCAAGGCTGCACAGAGCCTGATGATGTACTCATTCTTTCGTCTAATACAGGCAAATCCACAGTCTTTCTACACTTACTACCAGTAGATGGGGCCCCATGTCTTAATTTGTGAAATTCTTCAAAACTAAGCATTAAAAGCACACAAAGTGTAGCCCATGGTTCTTTAAGTATGTTCTTGAGATTTTTAGTAATGAGAAATCTTAGATACATATATATTTTTGTGTTTCTATGCTATAGAATACCTTTGGTTTAAAAATAATTTCCTTGGTTTTTAATTTATTAGCTATGTTACCATAGATAGCACACTTAACCTTTCTCTTTCTAATTTTCCTCACTAATAAATTGATTTGAGTAATAGTGCCTATTTCATAGAGAGCTTTTGTTAATACTAAGGAGGTAAACATGTATAGCTTGAACTAACAATAAATAATCAACAGTAAGTATGGGTATTATTGTTATTGATAGCATTAATTCAATAGCATGGAAATCTAGAGCATATAATAGATCCAGAACAGCTTCAACCATGAGGAAATATGGTAACTAGTATCTGAAATGGTCATATCTCATTTCAAAGAGTTTGAAATTCTTTGACCTTTGGTGCATTCAGCAGTGATTTCAAATGTCGATACACTAGATTAAACATGCTTTGATTTTATGCCAATAGTTCTGTGCTTTGGAGAATTGTGAAATAGCTTTTTTTTTCTGGTCAAACACATATTAGCCTGTGCACAGACAGCAGCACTGGGTTTGATATGGGAATGTCTCCAGCAGTGGGTCTGTCCTTGATCTGATGCCATTGGACATCTTATTAGTGTTTTCCTTTTGCTGAAATCATACCCACTAGGCACTTCTGTCCGGTTTCTCAGGCTATTCCTTTCTCCCATGACCATCATGACCATTTGTCTTTTGTCTTCCTCCTCTCTTATCTTTTCTTCATCTTAGTCTTTTTTTCTACTGTTTGTGAGCATTTACTGAACTCAGAAGAGCTCGTTGCCCAACTGTGTTCTCACTCACCAGGGAATTCACAGCTTGATGAGGTGGTGGTGCTTAGTGGTGATCTGTTGAGAGCAACGTAGAATTTACACTGTGGGGAATCTTCGAGTCTGGAAACACTGGGTCTCATCTTGAGTCAATGAGAGATCACTCTTTAGAAGTGGACTTAAAGATGAAGGGAAGTGCAGATAACAGAAGATGGCTAGAGCATTGGGAGGCTTTTGTAAATCTAATTTTGTATTCTTCATTCTAAGAATTCTAGAGTGAGAAATACCTCAGTGAATTTAAGAGCATGATTATTTTCCAGAAGAGCAATTGTACTTTAATTTAAAAATAAGAAATAAAATGGTGCACAGTTTAAAGCAGGCGTAGTTGAAGGAGAAATGTCAAGACAAAATGGCTAGAAGCTAGAATGGGGGCAGGGCAGGCATCCCAGTGGTGGGATACAGTGGTGACTGACTTGTGGGTACTAGGAAGCTGTTGCTGACATGTGTAGCTGAAAGCTGGGGAGGAAAATTATGAGTGTGGGGTAGCCGTCAGACATTCAAGTAGAAATGTGGGCTTCTAATCATATTGTTGTATACTCATAATTTTGAGCAACATACATTCTTGCAACTATTAATTTAAGTATTTTCTATGAGTTATAACAATATGCTATGAGGTATTATTGCTAGCATTAATTTTAAAGATGTTTTTATTCTACGATAATACTCATGATCTTGTAGTTAGGGTTGATCTAAATTTGTTTCATGAGGTAATATGCTTATTATTAATAAAGGACAAGAATCAGTTTTAGTCTTTGACTTGATAGAACAAAAATAGAAAGGGAAGCATTACATAGAAGTGATGTAGTTGATTGGCGAGTGTGTTTCAGTATTTGGAGACTGAATGTCATGTCGTCCAGGCTGGGCTCAGATTTGTTACACAACTGAGGATGACCCTGAATCCTGTGCTTCTGCTCTGTCACCCAAGTGCTGGCATTGTAGATATGTGTCACTATGCTGGGTGGCAAATGTGTGGAGTAATGACCCTTTATATACGGTATTTACAGAGGTCAGTTTACCACCATTAGTCATAGTTCTTGGGCATAAATACTTAGAAAAGTCAATGGAATGGAGTGCTTTAGCTTGTGAATTGTTGATAAATGTTATATTAGATGACACTACTTTATTTCTTAAAATTATAATAGCAACATAAACTTGTAATCATTTAAAGAACACTGAGATATTAAGGTAATAGTTTTTCTATCAGTCTCTTAAGCCATACTGTTAAAGTTGGGCTGTGTATTCTATATATATTTGGCCCATTATATACATTTTATAAATATGTATTTGTAAATTTTGGCAAAAAATATAAATAATGGGATCAATGTTTAAATACCTCCAAGGTTCCTACTTTTGAATGTCTGAGGGCCATCTTTCTGTGCAAACATTCAGTTCATCCCTTCTGACTGTTTCCCTTCTATGGTTTACTTATATTTGTGTTCACAATGGGTAATTTATAGAGCTTTAAATTGAGCCTTTTGGGATTTTAGTCACAGGCTTTTGTTTTGTATGTGTTAAATCAAATATGAAAAAGTTGGAAAACTATGTCCTTAATATTCATACTGTGCATTTAATTATATTATCACAATGCTTTAGACACCATTGTCAGAACAGCAGAACACGGCAGTCATGCCAGTGGGCAGATTGATGTAGTGGTGATCAGTGTGATGTATCTACTAAGGACTTGTTAGTGGTGTTCTGTATATTCGTGTGGATGAACAGCACAGCGTAAAGGTTTGGAGCCTAACCACACTTCCTCCCCGTCGCTCCGTCCTCATCCTTGCAGCATCTGAAGCAAATGTTACTCTAATTCCCAATTTCTGATCTCCTTGACTCTTTCTAAGATGGCATTATTGTACACACATATCTTTTAAAAATATATGCTTAATTTTAATTTTTACCTACATAATAGTATGCTATGTTTAATTTTTTCTCATTTCTTTCATTATAGTTAGCAAGATTTATTACTACTATGTGCCAATCAAATATAAATTTGTAGATTTGAATAAGTCATTCGGTTATTTGTCCATAGTTGTACATTTTCTTATGATTATTTCAAATGGTGTATAAGCAAACTGAGCTGTGCATGGATAATATAGTGTCGGTTGATAAGTTATGGTGTTCTGCTTTTCCTTTACACTTCATTAGCACACAGCATCCTGTAGTGGCTGCACATGCTCACTCTGGAGACAGGTTTCTAGACTTGAAACCTACTGCCATATATCAGCATTTGTATTGATTTCTTCCCCTTTCTCTGGTATGGAAGCTTTATGAGGTGCTGTGTATGCCTCACTTCCTAAACATTCTCTATGTATATAAATGCTCATCAAAGTTTGTTTCCAATAATCTGGAAGCAAATGAGCAAATATATTGAAACAGAAACCTTCAGCCTCCCCTGTTAGCCAGAGATTTATACACAGCAGTTTATCTGGGGTCTTCCTGGGTCAGCAATTGTTCACTGATAATCAGTGGATGAGGAGCCCCAGGAAAAAGAACAGAAGATAACAGGAAGCAGTTTTCCTGCCTAAGGAAACAGCAATACAAAAGACAGCTGTTGAAGATAATGGAACCAGTACTTAATGGCTTCTTTCATTGTCTGCTATCGCCATAGGACTCTGTTCATATTTAAATGAAGTGAATCATTTCACTAGTGTGTGTGTGTGTGTGTGTGTGTGTGTGTGTGTGTGTGTGTGTGTGTATGGTTATAGTACAACAAAATCTTGTTGAATATTTTTTACTCAAATTGTTCGGTCCAGTTTTCTGTTGAAAATACAACCATTGCTCATCTATTTGAAGAAAGTTGACAGAAGATGAGAGAAGACAAGAGAAGAGAAGGAGGATGTGAAGGGAAAAGAAATAGCACACATCCATGCTATTCATGAGCCGTTTGCATTAGCACATATAATCAAATATTTAAAGGCTGATTTTTTGCATAGTACTTAAAATTAGTTCCTTTAATTACAGTGATTAATAATTTTCTATGGAAGTAAGCAATGAAAATCACCAAGTACGTTATGTCTTCACTGTTACAAGTATCTTTGTTTGTTTGTTTGTTTTTTTGGTTTTTCAAGACAGGGTTTCTCTGTGGTTTTGGAGCCTGTCCTGGAACTAGCTCTTGTAGACCAGGCTGGTCTCGAACTCACAGAGATCCGCCTGCCTCTGCCTCCCAAGTGCTGGGATTAAAGGCTTGTGCCACCACCGCCCGGCTTGTTACAAGTATTTTATCGGTAGTTGATTTCTGGATTGAGTTGCTGCTGTCGGAACATTTTTAGGGAGGTCGGTGCTGCTTTCACATACTGTCTAATGCTGTTTTCCCCTGTATTCTATGGAATATCAGCAGACAAGATGTGGCTGCTATGGAATGAGACTAAATCCTAGCAGTGACTTAGGAGCCCGTTTGCCTATTGAGGAAAGCAGGAATTTCTTCATCATTATTTATCACCCATTAGCAAATAAATATTTTTAATAATCAGACCTGGTATAATAAAGCTTAGAGTCAGCGTTGGTTCGTATAGCTCTGAAACTATGAGCATCATAAACCACCTATGAAAAGCAGTGCTCATGGCGATGCCACTCAGTGTAAGGATTGTGTTGTGGCTGCTCTGTTTTGTGCAATCTATTAACCCCATAATAATGACTTTGTATTATCTTCTCCTTCTTTCCAGAAGATGAAATGAAGAAACCTGCTTTGCCCTCTCCTGACTTCAGCAATGCGAGTGGGGATACTCATAGAAAGAAGGAAGTGGCGTTCAGATTGGAGGGGGAAAAGAGTCAGCTACATTCCAGGAGTAAGCGATTTCTGTCATACCCAAGATATGTGGAAGTTATGGTTACAGCCGACGCTAAGATGGTCCATCATCACGGGCAGAATCTGCAGCACTATGTGCTGACCCTCATGTCAATTGTAAGCACCGCAATAGGGTTCTTTTTAAAGATTTCTCTTGTGTTTATTATTTTGTGAGTCTGCTGTACGTGTGTGGGTTCCCTTAGAGGCCAGAAGAGGGAGATCCCTGCAGTGCTCCTGGGCTCCCTGACCTGGGTATTGACCTCGTGTTCTCTACAAGAGCAGCAAGTATTCTTAAATTCTGGGCTATCCCTCCAGTTCCAACGTAATGGGATTTCTTACATCATGTAAAATGGTGCATTTGATGCTTTTCATATATAATTTAAAAATGTCTTTCCAAACTCTAGATGTGAGCAATTTGTGTTTTCATTAGAGCCGGAATTTCAGCTGTTACTCTGGCAGCTTTTACATTTGACAATCTCTCCACCACTCACAGAGAATCCTTGAAGTGTTCTCTATGTGAATGGCTTCTGCCCTCTAGTGACAGAGAATAGCCTTGTGCAATTGATCTTTGGATCTGAATATTAAAGCCTCCATCTGTTGTCATGGAGAGAAGAGGCTATGCCTTTGACTACTACTGAATCCCCTACTCAGAAGCTTGGCAACACCCTCTTTGGAGGCAAAGACTCATTGCGAGTGGTGCTGTCTTAGGGGATGTGTGATTCGGGTCTTTGCTTTGGTGTTGGACTCTGCTGATAGCGGGGGTTCTGGTATCCGCAGGCCTAGTACCATGAAGGACATGTCAGCTCTCTGCAGGCACCCATGCATGCACATACATCAGCTCACTCTTGTCACCCTTCCCTGAGTGTCCCTGGGTTTAGTCATGTTGTTCAGGGGTATTCACAAAAATCACCCTGTCTCATGCTCCGGTTGTCCAGGTTTCATTGACAAAATACAGTCAGTCACCTGTCTGTGCAGGCTCAGCATCGTTAGGGACACACTTTCTGGCTGGAAGTGCTTCTGCATGGATGGAACTGAGGCCTGTGCTGTTGCAGAGACCTGTCCAAGACACCTCTGTGTGACCTTGCCTGTTTCCTTAGACAGAATTCTCCAGTTAAAGTTACTATGATTTAAGATCCTAAGATCTTCTCATTTTTCTAACCGGTGGCACTTTGTCTAAGGTCCTTGCAAATACATCAGGGTAGATGTTGCCCAAATATAGTACTAGGTGCAAAGTGGATGCTTAGTAAAGTTACTGAAATGATGAACAAGTAGTTAAAGGCGAATAATAATTTTGTAATTTCTGAAATTGTACTACATACTCATTCATGTATTTGAGCTGATTAAAAAAGATAGAGATTATGAATTTAAGTATATACTGATGGTATTTTTTTTAACTTCTGAATCCAGAATAATTATTTAGCCCTATATTTCTTTCTTTCTTTCTCTCTCTGTGTATGCGTGTACCATGGGTTTTCTAATGAGAGTTATGGTATGAAGGACGCCGTTTACCATGTAGAACATTACATCAATTCTATGGAACACTGGATAAATTTAGTGATAAGAAGGTGGCATTTGTCAAAAAGATTGTCTAGAGGGAGACACTGAATGAAAACGCTAGATTTCATGACAGCAGCGTTTGACGTGGGTTTGGTTATAGACCTCTGGTGCAGAGCTTTGAAAACATTGACTAGAGGGTGCTAAGGAGGTACCAAGAATTGTGGCGGAGCCATATTTGGTGATATTTTTATACTCAATTGAAGTTCTGATGTCCTTATATAAAAACCGGTTAATGTTATAGTTTTTAAAGGAACCTGAACATTTTGAAGCTTCCTGAGAATAAGGCAGACCTTTTGTACATCATGGAAAGACTCTTGTGTCTGGTGTTTCTTGAAACCACAAGCCTACTACACACAGCCCTCTGAAGGTTTTCACTGGGAAGAGCACAGATTTCAGCTGGGCCTGGGGCATGCATGATGCTCTTGGCCATTCTCTGTTAAAAGTTTGATTATAGAGTGACAGATGAGACAGAGCTGAGAAGAGGCACCACTCGTTATGAGTGATGTAGAAGACACATGTTGGGGAGTGTAAGGCATGCGTGTGTGTTGTGTGTGTGTGTGTGTGTGTGTGTGTGTGCTTCCCCTGCTCAAGACCGAATTTCAAAAGACTTCTATAGGCCTGGGTAAACCATTGAATCCTCAGCACAGTAGGACAGGTGGTCACACCAGGGCTTATTAGATTCAGTCAATGTGTTCTATGTCTTTAAAGTCTATTTTCAAAATAGCTCTAAAGCTGTGGAGAAGAACTGGCTTTGCTGAGTATCCGCAGGTGTCTCTAGGTGAAGAAGGGTCCAGTGAGTCTTACCTAGTTTCCCCTAATTTCTTTATAAATGTTTAATGTTTCTAACTGAAATAGTTATATCACTCCCCTGCCTTGTTTGTTTTTTCAACTTCTCCAAGATAACTCCCATCCTTCCTATGTTCCCCTTTATTACTTGATTATATCTGTGTGTGTGTATGTGTTTGTGGGTCTGTGTTTGTGTCTGTCTGTCTGTCTATGTGTGAGTGTCTGTCTGTCTCTGTGTATGAATGTGTCTGTGCCTATATGCCTCTGTGTGTGAGTGCGTCTGTGTGTGAGTGTGTGTTTGTACACCTGCTGATGTCCAATCTTTTTGCTTGTGTGTATATGGTTTCAAGGCTGACCATTCTACCCTGAACAACCAATAAGGGTCTCATGCCTGGGAGAAACTAGTTTTCTTGCTCTCAGTAATCGACAGTTGTGTTCTTGTAGTGCTTAGTCTAAGGGTGGGACCCCACACATTTTTCTCTCTTCCACATTAACATGTCCAGTGATACTGCTGTTGTTCTGGTCTTGTTTATGCAGCCATTTTTAGGAGAGACCGTTTCACAGCAGAGTTTTTAGTATTCTGGCTTTTACAATTTTTCTGTCTTTCTTCTGTGTTCTCTGAGTAACGGGTACAGGAGTTGTGATGTAGATGTATGTACTGGGCTGGGCTACTCATGATCTGTTGATCTCTGCATTGGGTCCAGTTATGGTTTTCTGTGATGGCTTCCATTGACTGTAAAGAGAGGATTCCTTGATGAAATCTCCAAGTTGTGATTTCAATTTCTTCAATTCATAAGGATGATGAACACTTTTTGAGATATTTGGTAGCCATTTTTTCTTTCTTCTATTAAGAACTCTCTGTTTAGATCCCTAGACCACTTTTTAATTGGATCAGTTGTTTCCTTGATGCTTTGTTTTTGGGTTCTTTGCATGTTCTGGATACTAATCTTCTGTCATGTGTATAGCTGGCAAAGATTCTTTCCCATTCTGTGAGCATCTTTGGCATGATTGATTGTTTCCTTAGCTGTACAGAAGACTTTTAGTTGATTAGATCCCACCTGTAGATTGTTGACCTAAATTCCCAGTAAATGGAGTTCTGTTCAGAAAACCCCTTTCTACATCTGTATCTTGTTCAGCACTTCCTGTGCATTCATTCATCAGTTTTAGTGTTTCTGGTTTCAAACTGAGGTCTTAATCCACTTGGATATAACTTTGCGCAGAATGATAGATGTCTCTAATTTCCGTTTTCTTATGTGGATCCAGTTTTTCCTGCACTATTTGTTAAAGATGCTATCTTTTCTTCAGTGTGTTTTTTTTTCTTTTTCTCCCATTTGTCAAATAACAAGATGGCTGTAGGTATGGTTATTCATTTTGGACCTAATGTTTAATTCTATTGTTCTGAATGTTTTGCTTCTGTACCCTATTGCTTGTATTACTGTTGCTCTATAGTATATCTGGAAGTCTAGAATGGCAATCCTTCCAGTATTTTTTCTTTAAGATTGGTTTACTTATCTCAGGTCTTCTTTGGTTCCATTTAGATCTTCTCATTTTCCTGGTTTCTGTGAAGGATGTTCTGTGTATTTTTATTGGAATTGCACTAAATCTTTACATTGATTTTGGAAGGGTGGCCATTTTCACAATATTAACTCTCCTGATTCATGAAGTTGGGATGTCTTTCTATTTTCTAAAGTGTTTTTCAATCTTTTTCTTCAGAGACTTGAAGTTTTCATTGGAGAGGTCTTTTATCGCCTTGGTTGGGTTTATGACAAGGAATCTTATTGCCTTTGATGCTATTATAAATGGGAATGTGTCTATGATCTTAAAAGCCGATAGTCTATGAAGTTGGAAAATATAAAAGGAATAGATTAATTTATTGATTAATCCAAATTTCCAGAGTCAGATCATCCTAAACAGACCCACAACCAAGGAGGAGACAAATAAAAGACCTTCTAACTAAAAGAAGTCTAAGCCCAGATGGATTCACAGCAGAATTCTGCCAGATTTTCAAGGGTCTACAGTTGATCCTTCTTAAACTCTTAAAAATAATAGAAGCAAAAAGAGCACTCCAAACTTGCTCCACTTAACCAGTGGTACTCTAGCAGCCAAACTTGGTAAAGACCGCACACACACACCTCTACCTACAAACTGATATCTTTAATGGACATAGATACAAAGAATAATCAGCAAACACATAGTAAACTGAATACAAGACAAATAAAGATGATAATCTGCCATGATCAAGTGGCTTTATCCTGGAAATGCAAGGTTGGTTTAGCATGTAATTCAGTGAAAATAATAAATCATATAAGTGGACTTAGAGATGAGAATCACATCAGCATCTCAAGAGATGCAGAAAAAGCATTTGACTAAATCCAACATGCTGTCGTGATAAAAATGGGAGAGAGAATGGGATGGAGGGAACACTGTCTCAATAAAATAAAGGCAATATGACAAACACACAGCCAACATGATCCTAAATTGATAAAAACTTGAAACAACCCCATTAAAATGAGGAACCAGACAGGACTGCCCACCATCCCTGTTCTTTAACAGTGTAGTGCAGGAAGCACAAGTTGGAACAATAGTGCAGGAGAAGGAAATTAAAGGGATAATTGTAAATAAAATAGAATTATCCCTAATTGCAGGCAATATGATATTATATATGAGACCCCAAAAATTTCACCAGAAAACGTCTAGATGCTGTTGACATTTTCAGCAAAGTGGCGGTGTACAAAATCAACTTACAAAAATCAGTAGTTTTTCTTTGCATCTTAGAAGGCAGCAGCTGTGTTTTCAAACACTGCTTATTAATAATGTTTTGATTATAGTAATTTAGGAAGAATCCAAAAATGCAATTTGATTTGAAATATGTCATTTATTAAAAGAAATGTTCAAAATAATGACAAGGATTTTTGTGTGTGTGTTGAATTCTATCTTTAATTGAGAAAATAGCTAAGTTAAGTGAATAGGTTTAGATATATAAATTTATATAGATAGATATACAAAATTTGACAGAAAATTATTGAATATTACCCATATTGAATAAGAAATTTTTTCAATAATTAATGAGAAATAATGAGTGTGAGCTAATGTATTTGTTATAGTGTAGTATTCCATTATGAAAATAATGTAATGGTTTCTAAGTGATCTCAAGCATGCTTGGGGTTAATATTACTGTTCAAGAACACAATTATGGTATAATACATCTAATGAAATAAGTATGTTAGACAGGTAGAAATAGTCCATTCTTTGCTGTTCTATCCTTGAAGTGACATCATCAGGCTTAGATGACACTTGATATGCATTATTAAATAACCCAAGTGATGGCAGCCAGAGCATTTTCTTAGGCATTTGTTATTAAATGTACAGTCTTTAAGGAGCCTTAAAGCCCACTAGATGACAAAGACCTGCATGCTCCCTCGTGTTTCAGTCAATCCCTCATGTGGCTTGTACACATCGCTCCCACACACCTAGTAATAACCGTGGAGGACCTCGTTAGATAGTCAGGACGGGAACCTTATTTACTGAAGTATAGTTAATATTATTAGAGGTACTCATTAAATAAAAATGTTCTCTTACATTAGCTTTATGCTGTTTATTTTAATTTTTGTGTCTTTTTTTTACTGTTGTTATTCAAGACGGAGAAAATATCAACCACACTGCAATATGTGCAAATGATGCCCTTGCATGCTTTGCGTATGGTGCTTTTCCCTTGTGGTGACTCGGTGTTTTGTGTAGCCTTAATTCTTTGCACATGTTCTTTATATATATATATGGGGGATGGCATCATTTTCAATTTTAAACAAAAATATCTTTTTAAACAAATAAAGAACAGCGTCTTTTTCAAATAAATTGCTTTGTTGGGATCAGAATTTCATAAATAGCTTTGTAGTTAAGTTGGCCTCTCCCTAAACCATATATGAAATTTTGCTTTCATGTGCTATAGGGGTTGTTTTCCAAATGTTTGTAAATGACTAGGAGATAGTAATATGCCTCACATTTTGTATCAAATATCTTTTGCCTAGAATTTTCCAAAGGATACAAACAATAGAGCTTATAATATTATTCTCGGCTCAGTTATTACTAGCAATTTATGTAATAATATTTATTTCATTTTGAAACCTGTGAAGTAAGAAGTGTTGATGCCAGGGAGCAAACATTATTTAAAAAGAAATAAAAGTACATCTTAATTAGTTTAAGGGAACACTAACATGTGTCATTTTAGAATATAGTGTTATAGAGATGTGTAATGCTTTCCCATGGCTGTGTAGAGCAAGGTGATTTGCCAGACTTACCTGGCATTTGTTGTGGCTGCCCACCTAGAACCCCAGGAAAAGTACTAGAGTGTGCATGTTCATGTTGTCCTAACTCTGCAGCCCCAGCGAAGCTTTTGGCTTTAGTTTTGAAGAGGTCCTTTGACCTGGGAGGCATTTGTCAGAGGCCTATTATGCATTGTGTTATAGTAGCTTTGGCCAGTGAGGAGCCTGGTACTGATGAAACTAGCAAACTCTGCTTTAAAAAGTTAGGGACCATATCCTTTTCATCTCTATCTATCTAAATGTAGCAATGAATAGATATGGGACATTTTTAATTCAGTGAAGAAGTGCTGTAGCACACTCTTGATCAGTGAACTGCCATGGCTTGGAGAGTCATTAATGGGCATCAGAAATGATTTCTGCTGTACAGGTGACCCAGTTTACTTACTGGAAAAGAGGCAGAGGCATTGGCTGTGCGAGGTATTTCTGCAGTGCTGGCCTCTGTGCTTGCTTATAAGAGGCTGTGAGGCTGGGGATGGAGAACACCTTAGCCATCAGTCACAGACTGAGCTCAGGCAAAGCCTCACAGAGTTGAGTTCTCCAGCCTGGGAAAACCAAGGCTTAGCTTGTGATGGGACCTCTTCTGTGGTTGATCGTGTGACTGGATGAATCTCTTCCACCCTGGATTGCACAGTACTGAGTGAACCGTAACTGTGTTCACAATTGGAAATAGCTGACACATTGGGAGAGAAACATTAATAAAACTACAAAAATAGGGTAGGTCATATATTGCAGTAGAATATTATGGTCATATAAATGAATATATTTTGATCTTGGAAAAAGTGAAGTTTTTGCTCAGTCATCCCTAGCAATAATTCCCACACTCATACATTTAAACACTCTGATTTTGGTGGAAGTGCAAATTTTCTAGATACTGAGTTCTGTTGAGCTATAGACTGATATAGGTAGCAAGACAGAGGGCTGGTTCTTAAGTTTCGCTTCCCATGAGGATTATTTAATCCTTGTGAACTGTCAAACATGCTTACGCATGTTTCAGTCCTAGAGATTCTGATGTAAATGGTCACATCAGATGGGATGTAAGGGATGGGAAGGAGCCAGGCTTTGATAACGGTTCTCTGAGACTCTCATGTGTCGCTGCCGCACAGGAGGATGGATACTCTAGGTTGGTTCTACTTTGCTGCAGAATGGAAGGTTTTATCCAAAGCATCTAATCTTTTGGTGTCCACTTGCAGGTTGCAGCAATCTACAAGGACTCAAGCATTGGGAACCTTATAAATATAGTGATTGTGAAGTTAGTTGTAATTCACAGCGAGCAGGTAAGAAGCAGGTTGCAGCGAGGGCTGTTGGTTTTAGCTGGCTTTTGGTGGGACCAGCTGTAGATCACTGAAGTCTTACTAGAAATGAGATCTTTGAAAACTTACTTGAAACATGTAATTTGAACTGGATTCTATTTTTAATCCCAGCACTTGGAATGCAGAGGCATGCAAGTCTCTGTGAGTTCAAGGCCAGCCTGGTCTACGTAGGTAATTTGACAAAACTGCCCCCCCCCCGCAGCACTACATAATTAGATCTTGTCTCATAAAGACTCTGTGGTGGAAATAAAATGGAATGACATTGGTGTATAATAGAATGAGAAAAATAACACATGAGTCAACAATTAAAAAAATCACAATGAAAACATTTACTTTTATAATCATAATGTTGAAGGATTTAAAATGCATTAATTTTGTTTGTTTGTTGAGACAAGGTTTTTCTGTGTAGCTTTGGAGCCTGTCCTGGAAGTACAAAATTAATATTTTTTTACATTTAGATTTCTAGTCCTGAATATTTGATAATTATGCTAGATGAGTATTTATTTATTTATTTATTTATTTATTTATTTATTTATTTTGGTTTCTTGAGACAGGGTTTCTCTGTGTAACAGCCCTAGCTGTCCTGGAACTAGCTCTTATAGACCAGGCTGGCCTTGAACTCACAGACATCCGCCTGCCTCGGCCTCCCTAGTGCTGGGATTAAAGGCGTGCGCCACCACCACCTGGCTAGATCATGCTAAATATATTTAATTAAAACTAAGAGCAAGGCTGATATTGCTCCGTATGAGCCTGTAAAAATGCATCTGACAAACTGTGGATTCTAGTCAACGTGGGCGGCAAACAGGACTGAACCCTTTGCCTTTCACTGAGTTGTTCGTTGCTTTCCAGGAAGGACCAGTCATCAGTTTTAATGCAGCTACCACACTGCGCAACTTTTGCCTATGGCAGCAGACTCAGAATGTGCTGGACGATGCTCACCCTTCCCACCACGACACCGCTGTTCTCATCACTAGGTATGACTTTTGAAAGCCTCTTGGGCAGAGAGATTCTCTACTCTTTCTGGCATGAGAACTGATACATTTTGGCTACACTGTTTTTTTTTTTTTCCCCACGAACACATGAAAGTATCCATGGGAACTCTATTAGATTGAGAACAGTTGACTCTTCTTTGAAATTGTGGGAAATCAGTAGGATGAGTCATGCTATTATCTAAATAAAATACTTTTCTTATCATGGTAGAGACAGAATGAGAGCATTAGATATAATACATGGAAATTGGCATGTATGTAGATCTGAGGGCCCGTTTTACCCATTCCCTCTTACCTGTGTTTCTGTCTGTCATCTTTTATCATCCGTGTGTCAGTCCCTGGTTTTGATTCTTAGGGATTGCCATAATTATCAGGCTTCCCTTGCTGAGAACAACTCCCACTGTTACAAACCATTTCCTTCTTCCAAATGCCATAATTCAGGGCTAAATCACGCCTTGTTTCAATACCACGGTACAGGGATGTATAGTATTTGATGTTTGTTTAGATAGTTTACTAATGAAATCCTTCACATTGGGGCCAATCTCAAGGAAAGGTGAACTTTTCTGAACCTTGAAATAAAAGTTTATTTTATCACTTTTTAAACAAAGGCAGGAGTTTCTTAACTTCTCCATGCCATCTTAGTCTATGGCTCTGGCCTGCATTGTGACTGAAATCAAGAGCAGAAGTTCACAGTGAAGGGTTTAAGATCAGAGGGAGAAAGGGCATTCAGAAGAGATATATAAAATGTGGTTGGGGTGGGCAGGGCCACTGTCCAGCTACGGGGCCAGAATCTCAGGAATTAGGGGCAAAAAGTAGCATCTGACTTCCGAAAGCATACACATTTTACAGAACCACTGTTAGGAGCAGATGCGTGGCGGTGGAAGCAGCTCCCAGTGCGGGTTTACAGAGCATCTGCTCCCCACTGGGGTGCACAAGTGAGGCATCAAGCTAACTCCAAAGCCTTTGAGTGTGCACTGACGGGGTTGGGGGCCGAGTGGCGACAGTCTGGGCAGGGTTAAAACTTTAATTTTGTGTTGACTCACTGCAACCGTATTGTCTGAAAATGTTTCCAAATATGATCTTTTATTTCAAGGGAAGACATTTGTGGAGCTAAAGAGAAATGTGACACATTAGGTAAGTTCTTTCATCAATTAAACTTAGCTTATTGATTATTTAGTGACATATCTAAAGTTACATTTAAAGTTTCCCTATTTCATTTTAATGATTTTGATGTGTGGTCTTGGTAAGTAAATGTCTCTTACTTCTTTGATTCTGCCTCTGAATTTTGTAGAATAGCAAGAACTAATATTTAGTTGTTACTAAATACCAAGTGCTATGCATGGTGTGGTACTTAATGTGTTTTTGTGTGTAGGGAGATAATACACATTGACCCACAAGCCATCTTGAAGACGACTGTAGTGTAGAGACGTGAACCTGCCACCAGGTCCGAATATGCCAGCTCGAACTTGGTTTCTCTTATAGCCAACCTGTGCCCAGCCTTCACTGTATGTCACTGCCTTTCCTGATGAGGTGACCAATGCCAAGAATTTTAGCCTCATCAATTTCTTCAAACCTTTGAAATGCAACATTACCTATATAATGCGTCTCTCAACGTGGCAGTGTTTACTTCCCTCATTTTTAACTTCGTAGTTGTGGTTATGTCTTTCCATGTCTGCATAACATTTCAGGCACACTCTTAGACCAAAGTCCTGTTAGGAAAGTGGAACTAATCACTTTTCTCTTGAGTTCCTGGGTTGTTCATTGTGCTGCTGAGGGTGAGCATCCCTCATCTAAAATGCTAACTTTTGAGGGCCCATGTGACGTTTCAGAAGTTTCAGATCCTCAAGAGTTTTGAAGATTGGCCTTTCGATGCATTCTATGTAAATATCCCCAAATTTGAAAGCCTCTGAAACTGGAGTACTGTCGTCCAACTAATACAAATCATTTTTAAAGTGATCTCATTGACACACGTCTCGTACTCTTTGCCAGTAAGATATAAGCGTGCAGCGGCAATAGAGAGCATTCAGATGCTTAGCCATAGGAGATGTAAACATCCCTTGGGTTCTTTCCTTGTTGATAGAGGTTACCTTCAGATTTCTCAGCCTTTGCCAATCCAAAAGGAATGGATTTTTTAGTTTGCTGATTGCTAAGAAGTTTGAACATGTTATTAAATATCTACCAGCCTCTGACACTTTTCTGCAGGAATGAAGTAACTGGAGGTCACACTGCAACCTTCTGCTCTAGTGTTTGTTTCCTGGAACCACTTTCAAACAGCTCAAAAAGAGGCTTCTCATGCCCGGTGCTGGACTTTTTGTTAGACTGTCTATGACTCTTGGGGAGGGCATTGTCAGTTCAGATGAGAAAATTTCACTTGAAGTACACATGTGTATATGTACACACACAGAGGTATTATATGTAGGTTGAGAAATGTAATTCATTATGTCTCTTTTCAGACATCCTTACTGTTATTTTACCCTCTTCCCTCACTCTTCTATAACTATCTTCCTCTCCCCTCCTTAATCAAAGCCCATCCTCTTTTTCCTGTTTTTTCCCTTTATTTTGGCTATTCTTGGTCCTTTGTTCAAAAAAATTTAAACATGATGTTATATCCTTATATTAAAATTTTCATTGAAGTTGAACTATTTGAATGCTTTGCAATAATATATATTATTTTCTTCAAATTTATATAATTATATCATGTCTGTACACACAGTAGATATTTCAACTTTCTCTTGTTGGGTAGTCACTAGATACGTCTTTCTCTCCAATTCTGCACTGCCCAGCCAGGAGGACTAGCTAACTTTCTCTAACGCTCTCTCTTAAGCCAATGATGCAGAGACCAGTTTACCTTCATCCAGTTGATCCTGTGTAGTACCCATTGCTTTATTTCTGTCATTGTGTAAACCTTGCACATCAGATAGCATTATTTTACATCAATTTCAGACACTTACACTTTACTCGTGTGACTGTGTGGTGCTTGGGAACCTGTCTATTCCAAGCTTTACCATAGCTCTTGATTTCTTCTTGATTGGTTACCTGTTGGAACTCTGCCTGCTGTATTCCCCACACTAAACATTCTGCTCTCCCTTTCCCTATGTTTGCAGAAGAATATTTGCTCATCCTATTCTTTAAATTATTTTTTGAATGAGAGAATCCAAAAATTTACAAAAGTCAAGAACCAAACAAAAATACCAAACCAAAACAAAACAAAACAAAAATCTCAGTGCAAACTATTCAGTCTGTTTTTTCATCTTTTGGCTTTAAATATTTAATATATTTAAACATTCACTGTTATTAGGCAGTTCTGCATTTATTTTCAAGACATAATGCCACCACGATTGCTTTATATTTAGTTTCACATTGTGGTTGTGGTGGCACTTCCTCTTTGATGAGATACGTGTGTGTCATCTTTTTAGGTTTAGCGGAGTTAGGCACCCTGTGTGATCCCTTGAGGAGCTGCTCCGTTAGTGAGGAGAATGGCCTGAGTGCTGCCTTCACCATCGCCCATGAGCTCGGGCACGTGTGAGTACCTTTCCTTACCTGAAGAATGTGCCTTCCACTTGCGGTCATTCAGCCACGAGCACCTGTATTCCTTCATCGAATAGTGCAGTGTGGTTTTCTTCCCTGATCCTCCAAAGGCTAGCTTTGTGGATTTTATTTGTGATCTGTGTTAGGTCAGATGGCTGCACTGACGAGCAGACTAATCAAAGATCTAGAGCATGGGGATTCTTTTATTCGCTTACTGTACTGGCTTACATGACAAGCACCCCTGGCCTTTATTCTTTGTTATCCTATACATAACCATGTACCACCCTCTGCCATTATCTGGGAGGGCCTGCAAGGGCTCCTAGTTCACAACTCCCCCAAAATACTTGAAAGACCAACTTGAATCTTGCTGTTATTGCTCAGAGCCCTAGCGTAGGACATGGGTCCATGGGGTTTCTTATTCATGAAATGATACTCTTTAGAGCATTTCCGCAACTATTTAGAGTTCTCTTATTCTTGTCTTATAAAAACCCTCTCAGGGTTCTGTGCTCTAAGTACAGAGGCCACGATTTCCCATGACATGCCCAGTGCCCCCATGAAAAGCTTGGAAGTCCTACCAATCATCTTCTGAGAAATAATTCCCAAAGTAGCCGCAGGGTAGGTCGTTACGTTCCTTGTTTATCGCTAGTAAGGAATCGAGACTAGAGGTGCCCTGAGTTTGACCACTTTTCTTTCCTGGCCATTGCATTAGAATATCTGTAGACAGTAATTTGTAATGGGATAACTTAATTAGTAGGTTCTGCTTTAATTCCCTTTTATTGCCTAGCTCCTGGTCACCAACATTTGTATTTAAAGGGGGACAGGGGCGTGCGGGCATGAGGTAAGATCTACAGATTGCTGAGAAGTTGCAGTGGTACCTCAGAAACACTTTTTCTGGTTTTCAAACCCGCGAATTAGTACACTATGAGGAAGAATTGAAAGCTGCCAACCAGTACACAGTGCAGGGAGTATTGGAAGCTGCTAACAAGTATATTATGCAGAGAATGTTGTTTGTTCGACAGTGGCTTTCTCTCTGAGGAATGTCGGTGTTTCTCAGATGTGGGTGAATAGTAAGGGTGATTTTCTTTCATGTTTGAGTCCATGATGGCCAGTGTGCAGTCTCTCTCTGACCTGCTAGTTCTTTACCGTGTTCTCATTGTCAATATTTGGGTGCTCTTGGGGTTTTATTGGTTGTCACTGACAGATCAGAAGCCCCAGGCTTCTGCTGATATCTGGTTAATATATAGAATAGCACTGAGCTGGAGATTAAATTCTTTGCATACGAGTCTAGACTGTAGTGTGTGGACATCTTGCCTAACGTGTGTACAACATCTCTTAGATGTTCAGGTTGAAACATGAAGGCATTTTAATGCGAATCTTATGTCCATATGTAGATGAGACAAATTCCAAATATTTTTATTGTTTAGACTTTGATGACAAATAAGCAAGATCAAAAATAATCAAAACTAGAATCTAGTATTTCTCAGAGTATGGCTCCGAATGTGAAATTTCTCCTTATGTAAAGACTCAGAGTACAGAACCCCAAATAACTAGAATTATCTATATTTTTTTACACTGTACAGTTGTAGAAATACAAGGGAATTGTTATTAATGTTGTATCCATTTTTGATAGCCTTAAGTGCTTGTTTTCATTTTCAGGTTTAATGTTCCACATGATGACAGTTATAAATGTAAAGAAGCTGGGATTAAACATCAGTATCATGTGATGGCCCCAACCCTTAATTACCACACGAGCCCTTGGACCTGGTCAGCTTGTAGTCAGAAGCACATCACGGAGTTTCTGGAGTGAGTCTGGGTCCCCCTTCCTGGAGTTGATAAGAAACCACTTTCTCATCTTCAGATTTCAAGTTGCTTGTTCTTTTAGAGTGGTTCAAGAAAAAGGGTTATTAGCCTTTCATTATTAATATTCAAGTAAATGTTTAAAAACACAAGAAAGATTGCTCAGTGGATAGGGTCACTTGCCTGATGACCACAGTTCAGTTCTTGGAACTCCGTGATGGAGAAAGAACACCACCGAGGGAATTGTCCTTTTGACCCCAACATGCGTGCTGAGGCATGTGCACCCCCCATAGTAAATGAATGCAAAAACAAGGATATATAGGTATGAAATTTTACATATGCATATATAAATTTTACTTGAGAAGTTTTTGTTATAGTTCAGTCATATAGGCATGTGCCTTGTTTTTTTTTTTTGTAAAAAAGGCTTCTTTATTGAGAGCAGCAAGTGTAAAAAAAAACAAAATATAAAACAAACAATAACAACAACAATAAAAGTATGAGGCAGGGGTGGCCCACCCTCCCCAATTCCTCTAGGGTTCACCCAGACCTCCCCATGCCCACCCACCCAACGCTGCAGTTACATAAAAAAGCTGCCCACTGTGCATACAAAAAGGGCGGGCTAGAGAAGTGTCAAAAGCCGCTGAACACTTTATCTGCCAGGCACTTGGCATGAGGAAAGGAGATAGGCACACAGGTCAGGTTAGTGTACACAAGTCCACAGTGGGAAGGACTCAACTGATATGTCCTCCACAATCTGCTAGACCCCCGGGTGGGATGTGTCTTGCTTTTTTTTTAAATTTGGACTCTGTTTTATCTTGAAAACCATTTATGCGGTGATTTAATGGTCGTCAGAACATCTTCATGCGTCCTTTGTTTTTCCATATGTTACTAAGTAAAGTAATATTTTGAGAGGTGTTTGAGTGACAGAAGTTTAAGGAGTCCCTTCAAGATGGGAATAGCTGAAATCAAAAGAAATTTGCTTCTGCAGCCCCAGAGATGGAGCCTGTAACCCAATATGTTCTTTCAAGGCTCTTTTTAGCTTTGAAAAGAGGCAGGCCTGGGATACCAAGCGTTACGCCTTTACCTTCTGCCAGTTTTCTTTGCTTTTCAGTTTCTGTTATCCAAATTGTGTCTCCAATGTGGTTACTATGATTTACCAAGCTCCTTCCATAAAATATTTGTGCACAAATCCTCTCAATGTCTTTAATAGTTTATATTCTCATTTTAGCATCATTAGTATTTCAGTTACCTCTCTTGATGGAAATTATGGAAAGAAACAGAACCATGCTTTAGAGTAGGTACTCCATGAATCACCATCCTACCTTTGGCCCGTCACTGGCCAAAGCATCATGGAGCAGCATGTAACTGTATTCCAATAGCAAACTATGAGATATATATCAGCCTTCTCAATGTAAGGAAGATGAGACCTGGCTCGGGTAGGTTGAAGAATTTGTTCACAACCACAATTCCTAAGTCATGAAGGAGCTTAAATATAGCAAGTACCTGGAACCGGGGAGCTAACTCCTTTCTTACTCTCTGAAAAGCCCCTAAATGTAGGAAAAGCACGAACATATTGAAATGCCTTTCTTTGCTGTTTAGATCAAGGACCATAATGCACCTTATTTTTATATTCTCACAGTTTGGATAATGCATACTAAAAGTGTAACATCAATTATATTGTGATAACCTGTCATTAAACAGTTCTTGTTTGCCATGCTGGGGATAGAGTCCAGGTTCTTATACACGCGGGGGTCGATGCTCTAACATTGAGCTCCATTCCCAGCCCACCCCTCATGCTACTGTAACTTCTGTGGGTGTGGGTGGGGATCCAGTGCAAAACAGGCACAGTTAAAATTCCTCTGCAATCTGATGATGTCATTATTTGTAAGAATTGTGCTTTGCTGGTGTGACTAGAGTTGGTTTTTAAATAACAGTAAGATGTGGGCATTGTCCTTGAAAGTAACTACAGAAACCTGGTAGAGACACCAATGTATGCAAATGTGTTCACGTTGCTGTGTTCTCTGTCTGGTTCAGCACTGGCCATGGAGAATGCCTTCTTGACAAACCAAATGGAAGGATCTATGACCTGTCTCCACAGCTTCCTGGCGCAGTGTATGACGTGAACAAGCAATGTGAGCTTATGTTTGGTCCCGGATCACAAGTGTGTCCCTACTTGGTAAGAAAATCTCTAACTTTTTGTTGGAAAACTGCCTGAAAGTTATGGTAAGGATGTCTTGCAATATGCACAATTTATTCTTGAATGAAAGAGGATTTAAATGATGTTTCATAGAAAGGGCCTAAAGTAATGAGAAACCAGAACTAATGGAGGAGTTGCTATGTGTCAGTGCTATGCTACGTACTTCTGAATTGTCCTTGTTAACTCTCACAGATTCTGTGAAGTGTTCCTATTTGGACGATATAGTGACAGCTTAGCTATGTAATATAAAATTTAAAAATATACCTATTAGGAGGAAGAGGTTAAAATGTTGGTGCTTTAATATTGAGTTGTTTTAAGGACGTCACAAATAGAATACATGTCATTGTAAACACTTATCTTATTTCTAATTACGTGTTTGTGTGGGTGTCTGTGGGACTCTGTGTATGTGAGTAAAGTACCCATAGAGACCAGAGAGGATGTTGGATGTCCTGGAGCTAGAGTTACAGGAGGTTACAAACTGCCTGGTGTAGTTTCTGGGAACTGAACTCAAGTCTACTGAAAGAACAGTAATTGCTCTTAACCACTGAGCCATCTCCCCAGCCTTACATGTCTGTTATACAGATGTAAATGCAAAACAATTATATTTGTGGTATAAGTCCAATTGTAATCAAAATATTCTTCACAATGTATTTTGGCAATTGTTCATAGGTCACACACTTTAACTTTCCATGGAAATAAAATCATCGAAACACTTATATCGGTTCTGTCATCATGATTTTGTTATTGCTTTTTGGAGAAAGGATTTCTCTGTGTAACAGCCTCGGCTGTCCTGGAACTCGCTCTGTAGACCAGGCTGGCCTCTAAAGATCCACCTGACTCTGTCTCCTGAGTGCTGGGATTAAAGGCCTGTGCCACCACTGCCAGGCATTTTTTTTTTAAACATAGGCATAAAGTTAGGATTTGGTTCACAGATCACAGAGCTGTGCTGCCTGCGTACCCCACTGTCTAAGCAGAATGCTCATTACATTTTCTTCCCTTCTTTTGTTGAATTTGTCAAGCTGTTTCTGCCTTAACAGAGTTTGATGACCTCTGGGACCAGGAATACAGACTTAATTTACTGAAATAAACATACGCACGTTGAGAGCCCCCACTCTGAAAATCCAAAGTCAGAATGCCTCAGATCTCCAACCCCTTGAATGCCAGTTTGATAACACAGATGAAAACATCCCATGTTGACAGGCCACTATGAAACATCCTGGGAAAATTGCTCCCAGTTCTGTATGTGTGCGATGTATAGAAAACACAAGTCAGTTTTGTGCTTAAACTTGGACTTCAATCCCAGAGTAGCTCACTGGTCGTATTTAAAAACACCCAAAGTATAGATGAATTAAAATCTGAAAACTTGTGAGTTCAGCCATCTCAGATAATGGACTGGTCCACCTGCCTCCCCAGACAGCGGATCCTCATGTAGATACTGCCACGCAATGAATGCTTATTAAACTGATCAGGGAGGCCACTGGATAGCGAGCAAACAGGCAGAACTGCAGAGTGTATCCCGCAGTGACTAATACACTCCCCACCTTGAGTTCATAGCCACAAATATTTTTTTAAAGATTTACATATTTATTAAGCATACAATGTACTGCTGGCAAGGAAGGCACCAGGTCTCATTACAGATGGTTGTGAGCCACCATGTGGTTGCTGGGAATCAAACTCGGGACCTCTGGAAGAGCAGCCAGTGCTCTTACCCTCTGAGCCATCTCTCCAGCCCCATAGCCACAAATCTTAATAAGCTTTAAACACCCGTGGTGAAAAGGGGACCGTTTGCCTTAGTAGTTTACCTTAGAATTTCACTGTGATGGCTGCCATTCTTCTGGGCTGATTTGGACACCACACAAACTTTTCATTTGACTTCAGAAAAAAGAGGGATTATCTTGGGCACAGCTCCTATGACTCTGGAGTTTTCTTTCTGTGAAAACTTTAGAACCATTTGTTCATACACTTTAAGTATACACTATACTTCACAGACTAGTAAACGTCGGTCCTTTTCACAGTTATTCCATGCACATCACTCAAACGTTCTGCCATTGCACCTGGTGGGGAACCTGAGTAAAGTTCAACAACAAAAAGCCTCCAGAAGAATGTCTTACAAAAGAAACTTATTCATGTAACTGAATATTTCTACTTCAGCTCATTGCTCTTACTATTTAATACATTAGTAAAATTTCCGATTGTTTTCAACGTACGTCTAGCTTCAGCCATGAGCCAGGAAGCAGCTCAGATGGGTTTGGGCCACACAGATCTGGTCTGGATGTTGACACCTGCTCTGGCTCCCCTGCCTGTTGTTACTCTGCAGAAACAATGCCGGCGCCTGTGGTGCACGAGTGCAGAAGGTGTCCACAAGGGCTGTCGCACACAGCACATGCCGCTGGCAGACGGGACGAGCTGTGGTCCTGGGATGGTAGGTTTTCTCAAAGGGTGAGTCCTGTACCCAGAGTGTCTGGAATGGGAAGCTGCTCTGCAGTGCACCGTTGCTCGTGATTTGCTGCTACCCATTGCACAGCTAGTCAAGTTGATTTTATTGCTGTGTGTGTTGGATAGAGTATACTATCAACAGAATTAAACGAATAAATTTAATTTTGTTCCTATAACTAGTAGATGGGTTTTAAGTTATAGATATTTATATGAGTAATTACATGGGCATACATATTTTATTCTTATTATTAAAATAGATTAAAATGTCAGAATGCTAATATGTCAACAGGCCCCTCAATTACATAATGTTTTTACTGCATATATTTTCTTCCTTGAACTTTAATTGAACATAATTGAATGTGTTAACTGGTTTTCTCAAATCTTTAGTGATTCTAAATGCATTAAAATATCTTTTGCCCATGAATTAAGCATGTTGTGGTATAATTTGAAGTGAGGCTGTATGATAGCTCTAACTTTGTTCCTTCTCAGGATTGCTTTTGTTGTTTGTGGTCTTTAGTAACTTCATATGAACTCTTGGGTTGTTTTCTCTAGTTCTATAAAGAATAATATATGAAGTTTGATGGGAATTGCACTAAATATGTAGATTATTTTTTGGTAACATAGCCATTTTTAACATATTACTTCTGCCAGTCTGGCGTCATGGAAGGTCTTTCCATTGTCTAGTGCCTTCCCCTACTTCCTTTTTCAAAATCCTGACATTTTTCATTGTAGAGATTTTTTTTAATCTCCTCAGTTAGGTTTATTCGTATGTTTGAGTTGTGTGTGTGTGTGTGTGTGTGTGTGTGTGTGTGTGTGTGTGAGAGAGAGAGAGAGAGAGAGAGAGAGAGAGAGAGAGAGAGATATTCTATGCAACAATTGTGATGACATTATGAAAAACACTGCTTTGGGAGCTAATATAAATGGGATAGTTTCTAAACTTCAAAAACAAGAGAAATAATTACATTCCTTTTGCATTCCTCCAGCCTTGGGTACCGGGTAGACAGGGAATGCTTTCAGGCTTAAATGTAGCCTCACTTCTGAACTGACATTTGCTGTACCTAGTTGACAGCTCTTCTCTTGCTGCTGTTACAATGATGCTGATGCTTTAACTAGATGCACACAAGCCATTGCTCTTTGTGTGCTTACTGTGTTCATAGCATTGCCACCGTGGGCTGTGTGTGACCAGAGACATGGAGACCCGTCCTGTGGATGGTGAATGGGGACCTTGGGGACCCTACAGCTCTTGCTCAAGGACGTGCGGAGGTGGAATTAAAAGCACAACCAGGCTCTGTGATCGCCCCGAGTATGTCTTTTTATTCACTGTAGATTAAGATTATCTCAAGGACCCGAAAGTAAAAGTCAGTTCCGTTCACTTCTAACACTGGAGGTCAGTCTGCAAGTTTCAGAGATTCGGAATCACTGTGGAATACTTTAAACCATACTGCTTTGTAACTTTGTAGATTCAGGCTTAAAAAAAAACAATGCCAAACAAAAAAACTGAACTTTTATAATTTGCGTGGAGACAGCTGTTTTCCTCCGTACTCTTTGTTTTCTGCTTCGGTGTGATTTAAGGAGATGTGAATGGTCGATCTGTCTTCATTTTACTGTGTTTCAAATGAAAGGCCCTAGGCCCCTCTTCCTGTGTTTTGACTCTGCTGCCCAGATGGGCCACTCGGTCACTAGTTCTTTATTGTTCTGTAATCTGACGTGCCTCCTTTCCCTCCTCTGCTCCTGTTCTGGACGCCTCACTGTCTCAGCCGAGTAAGTGCCCAATCATCTCTCTTCATCCAACTCGAAGGCATGCCAAGATCCAGAGAGATTTTAAGTATTTCTATTTTATATGTAACAAGTCATGGGCCAGGTGACACTCTGCACAGTCATATCAGTGAGCATTTTTAATGCACAGGGATACAACACACTCTGAATCAATCTTACAGATCATTGAAATTTTGGGCTAGGTAAATTATATATTATTTTTACCCTGAAAACTTCTGGGGTTTATTTCCAGTAATAAATTGAATAAATTATTGCAGGGACAAGCATATACATAACATACATATATACATGTATATATGTGTAGATAGATAGATAGATAGATAGATAGATAGATAGATAGATAGATAGATAGATATAGATATACACACACACACACCCCACTCAAGTATGACAACAATGGGTATGTCTCCCTTGTCACCTAAGTTTCTTTGTTGTCTGTACCTCACTAGACAACATTTTTTAGTTTGAAAACAAAGACCCACCATTAGTCCTTGCTAATCCTGTCAGAACTGAGACTTATTTCTGGTGTCCTGGTCTCAGGTCTACTTGAGAAGGGGTTGCTATTTTTCTGATTCGTTTGCCAGAAAACCACTTAAAACCCGTTTGTGTATTTCTACTTCAACCTATAATGTTAAAAGAGCGTCAGTGGCCTTTCTGGTCCTGGAGGCAAATGGGCAGTTGTAGAAATAGATGACCACGGTGATGTTTTACTGATGCGCTTTAAAATGTAATGAATTTGACTAGGCCAAGAAACGGAGGAAGGTACTGTGTGGGCCGCAGGATGAAATTTCGATCATGTAACACTGATTCATGTCCAAAAGGCAAGCAAGACTTCCGCGAAAAGCAGTGCTCCGACTTTGATGGTAAACATGTCAACATCCACGGCCTCCCCGCTAATGTGAGGTGGCTGCCCAAGTACAGCGGGGGTAAGTAGCGCAATTGCTTCCATAGGAAACCGTTTTGCCGTGTAGAAACGCGGAGCCTCATTGTTCTGCATCCGAAATGGCATTCTTCTTTCTGCAGTTGCCATAAAAGATCGCTGTAAACTCTATTGCCGGGTCGCTGGGACTACCAGCTTCTACCAGCTGAAGGACCGAGTGGCTGATGGTACACCCTGTGGGACCGAGACTAGTGACATCTGTGTCCAGGGCCTTTGTAGGGTAAGTAAACTTCGTGTTTCTATTGGTGAACAATGCGTTTTTTCTACTTCTGTAACCAATGTTGTCTCTGTTCCTTCAGAGTTGTTTTATGGATGCCATTAAAGTAATCTTTGAGATCATGCTATCTCTAGGACTGTGGTTAACTTTGTATTGTCGTGGTATACACCTGTATCCTGGTAGAGGAGGCCGAGGCAAGCCAGCCTGGTCTAGATAGCTGGATCCTGCCTCAAAAATAAAACAAAAGCAGCCTAAAATGCATAAGGTGGCTGATTTTGTTTTGCCAGTTGTATTTAGAGTCGGCATGAAGATGGGGTCACCTTCTTTAAAAGGTAGAAGAAAATAGACTTCAGGGTACAAAAAGTGCCTTTACTACTTCAGATGTGACCTCTATGGTGACGGCTAACCAGCATCCCCTCCCTTTCTCTAGTCCTGTGACTCTTATTTCTCCTGTTCAAACAGCAGTGTCGAGCTCTTGATATGAACAGATATTAGAGAAAAGATTTTAGAGATGTAACGGCAGTGTTGAACACTTGATATGAATTATATTAGAGATAAGATTTTAGACATGTAACGGCAGTATTGAACATTCGATATGAACGATAGTACAGATAAGATTTTAGACATGTAACGGCAGTGTTGAGTACTTGATATGAACAGATATTAGAGATAAGATTTTAGACATGTAAGGAAGTAAGTGCTCAGGTTGGAACTGGGACCAGGAAGATATTTGATGTGTAATTTTCATCGGAACTCCTTAGAGATTCAGATATTATTTTGAAGTGGAAGAAGCGATGAGGTTTGCTTTGCACTTTATGGTCCTTTTTAGAATGACCTTGGTTAGAAGATGTGAGGCAGGACCACCAGCAGGCTTCTCAATAAATGAAAGAGGCATGCATGGAAAGACATATGCTTCAGATGGTTGGCGATCTGAGGAAGGCAGGTGGAGTCTGAGCATCAAAACAGCGAATGCTGTCCAGACAGCAAGCGCGCTGCTGTGAGGCCGTTTCTTCGATTGAAGGGGAGCTTAATATGTCTAATTACATCTCCTTGTAGCCATGCATTGGTTGCCTAAGTGATAATAGTCTGCACCCAAAGGCCTTAGGACATGTTCTAAGACACTTAGCTTACATTTTAGAAATACATTAAATAGTACAAAAAGATTACTCTATGGCCCCCAAATCATATGTCATATTTAAACAAGCAACACAGCCAAATGAAATGAAACAAAATATGACAAAGATGATCTGAATGTCTAGATGCATTTGCCATTCATAAAATACATGGGTAAGTCTTCATCATGGAAGTATTTGCCTCTTGTATCAAAAACATACATATGGCAGGGGGATGGGATGGCTCCACGGGTAGGACATTTGCTGCCAAGCCTAATAACTGGAGTTCTGCTCCTGGAGTCCACGAGATGGAAGGAGAGAACCAGTTTCCCGCTCCCCTGCCATGCTCTGGTACACACTCCCTGCCCCACCATCCCACTACGTAAATAAGCTAGTGGAGAACCCAGTCCAGGTGGAGAACCCAGTCCAGGTGGCATGTGAACCTTTCTCTTTGGGTTACCCAGCTTAGAGGTCTAGTCCATAAACGCAACGGCCATGTCATGTGCAGAGGGCGCCTGGGGAAAGGGACTGCACTTTTCTCTGAAATGTCTAGGACAATCCTTAGTAGACAGTTTGCTGATGATTAAACTGGGGGAAATTCATTCAAATGTTTATTTGGAACATGCTTTATTTCCAGTGTTCTAAAGCCACAATATTTTTTAGAAAACATACAAACAACACCTTTTTTTGACTATTCTAATGTGGTTCTTATCCCAATGAATCTTTTTTGAGTTATCTCTCTTTAAAGGTTTTCTTTTTAAAAAACGTTATTTTGTGTATCGATGGTTTACCTGCTTGTATGTATGTATGTATGTATACCACATGTATTTGTTCCCTGTGGAAGCCAGAAGAGGGTGTCAGATCCCCTGGAACTAGAGTTATAAATGGTTGTGGGTGCTGGTAATCGAACCCAGGTCCTCCGGAAGAGCAGCCGGTGCTCTTGCCTGATGAATCATCTCTATAGCACTAATTTATGGTTTTCAAATGATTTGGGAATATAGGAATCTTTGTCTGTCCCAATGTAGAATTCGAGTTATTACCTGAAGATATTAATTTAAAAAATTCTGTAAACCCTTTAAACACACTGCTTCCTAAACCCTGTGAACACAGTTCACATGTCACTGCCCACCTGGTTTGGTAGATGCTCAGAGAGACTCCTGTTGCAGCAAACCTCTGCTAACTGAAATCATCTTTTGAAGAGAACCTTGTATACTTTAAAGCGCCGTGCACATAAGTAGTCACTTTGACGCTATGAATCATGATGATTGTGTTTTGAAGCAAGCTGGCTGTGATCATGTGCTAAACTCCAAGGCCAAGAGAGACAAATGTGGAGTATGTGGTGGAGATAACTCTTCATGCCAGACTCTGGCGGGCGTCTTCAACAGTGCCCATTATGGTAAGCTGTGTGTACTTGCCTCCAATTTCCCCTTTTCTCTGAGTTAGCGCTCTAGTGTACAATCTCTGTTGTACAGCAGAAATGTGTAGTCTGAGTCCTCAGTCCAGAATGATTGTCAGTGAAAATCTCCAAATGTAAAGAATAAGTCTTGAGTCGGGTATGTTATTTGAATTAATAATTCACTTCCCCAAGACAAACCTGATTCTATGTTTTGTTGTCTCTGTTTTTGAAATGAGGTCCAGTGTATCCCAGACAGGTCTAGAACTTACGACCTCTCGCCCTTGACTTCTCAGTGCTGAGACTGCAGGCATGCACCATGCCCGGCTCGTGCTGGACTGGGGCCAAACTTAGGACTTCTTGCATGTTCAGCCCAGTTCAGAACTGAGACCATCCCTAACCCTGAATCTAATTTTTAATAAAACAATTGGATGCATTAATGAAAATCAAACAATAAATCCAGTAGTATTTGACCATATTGTGTGAATTTTCTCCAAATTTTGGAAACCTTTTCATGATGTTTCTTTTAAGTTAGAATGTGTATATTTATGATTTTTCTGGGAAACTTGCTTTTAATGATTTTAATACTTGAAACCCTTCCTTCCTTCCTCTCTCCCTTCCCCCTTCCCTCTTTCCCTCCTTCCCTCCCTTTTCCCTTCTCTCTGCAAGGCAATAACTGGTCTATGTGTTGTGTTTGTTTTTACTGCTGTATTGAAAATGTTGTCTGAAAGTAAAGGGAGAAAATTTTAACCTAAACGTTGGCTCATAATTGCCACCTCACTGATTTCCCAAGCAGCATGTGTGATATAGTTCAGTGGGAACTTGGCAATGATTTCAATTTTAATTGAAGCTGTTTTAAGGCCACCTCCGACATTTTGAATTCTAAACTTTCCTCGGGAAATTCTCCCTCTTTTAATATTGTTACAGAAGACTTTAAAACTTCCCTTGTACAGTAAAAACTTAATTCCTACAGTATTATTTTTCAGCATTAAAGTATGTTTATACGATTGATCTTAAGATGCTGCTGGTAACTATTCCGATGAAAGGGTATAACTTAAGACTCCATTTTTAAATTTTTATCTATATGAGAAGCAAAGAGCATTTCATATTTTAATGTACTGGAGATGGGCTTGTGTGTTCCCAAGATGTTCTTTTTCTCTTTGTTACTGATGACTTCATGTGAGTTACATTCTTGGATTCCCTTGGGTAACCATAACACAGGCTTGTGGTTGACCACAGTGACAAAAAAAATATTTCATATTACAAAACCACATATATCAAGTTAGAACTGAAAACCTAACCTGGAGAAAGCTGTGTTCCTCGTTCCCATACCTATGGGAAACCTTGAGCAAACCATTTACAGGGTAGGAAAAAAAAATTACCACATCTGCCCCCTGGTGGCTACCTCCATTCTGGCATCTTTTTGGTACAATGGACTTGCTTGCATCATGGTACTGGAGACTCAGGGAAGAAGTTGATGAGGCTGTTTTATGGTGAGAGTTCTCCGGATTAAAATTATTCTTGGAGATTATAAGATAGACTATACATAAAGTAGTCAAACTGTCACCTTTATGCTTAAGTTGAGACACTTTAAAAAATTAAGTTAGGTTGCTCCAAAAGCCTAGAGGCGTTCTGGCACCATCATCTTTATGTAATCATGGGACAGTATTTTCAAATTTAATGCATAAAAAAATTACAGCTCTTATTCATGTACTAAACTGAGGGAATTAATTTTTTAAAAAAGGGACAAGGAAAATCCTGGGATAACATCTCTAGAGCATGCTAAGTCCTGTGCTTTCCCTGAGGTATCTAGCTAGCTAGCTATGAGAGTATTTTTCGGAATAATGACAGGAAAAGTTTTTTCTTTTTATTTAATGTGTATTTTATACTGAATTTCCTCTTCAAACAGTGCCAATATTGTGAAATTTGATTCAATAAACTACAGTTATTACTTTCATCCTGCTTCAGTAAACTTTACTTTCCTTGTAACAGATATTGGTAGACTTTAAAAACTAATGTAAAGTTTGGGTGTAAATATGGAGAGTCTAGTTAGAGGTACAAACTAAAAGTTTAATAAAAAAATAAATTTTCTATTACTGTTTCTCAATATAAAATCTGTTGCCACTCAGTCTTCCTAAACATCATGTCAGAGGCCAATTATATTGATAGCCCTAGATTTGTAAATAGCATTTGAAATCCTGGATTAAAATGTGTGGGCTCAAGGTAAACATTTTCTATACTCAGAATTTCAGAAGTAGTAAAACTAATTAGGAACTGTTGGACTTTAAGAATCTCGAGGTTGGAGGTGAAAAGATGGCTCAGAAATCCTTGCTACTCTTGCAGAAGACCCGAGTTCAGTTCTCAGGACCCACATCAGGTGGCTCCCAACTGCCTTAGCCCCAGCTCCAGATATTTGAAACCCTCTTCTGGTCTCTGCAGACACCCCCATCCCACTCACACAGATACAAACATATACAATAATAAATATAAAATCCTAAGATTCTGAACCTCAAGGTCAGTGTATTTGGGTGGTTGCCTTTATTCACTCTTGCATAGTGTTAAGTGTTGGTTCAGATGGAAAATCACAAACCACTTCATCACATTTTAAAGGCTAGGAAGAAGTGAAAAGTGTGGCTGTGCCATTCCAGTCTTGCAGGCACTTGGTGGTAATAGTTGGTGAAATGTCTGTGTTTATAAAATTTACATGTCCGAAATTCTATTGCAGGATACAATATTGTCGTCAAGATTCCTGCAGGGGCAACAAACATTGAGATCCTTCAGCACAGCTATTCGGGAAGACCCGAAGATGACAACTACCTTGGTAAACATGTAGTAAGCAGCAGCTGGTGTGTGGTTTGTGTGTAATTTCTCAGAGGTCTGCGGTTGATGGAGCTCTTTCTACACCTTTAGACATATGTTCTTCTTAAGCTACACAAAATAAACCCTATTCGAAGGAAAAAAGGAAATAATAGAAAAATTAGTTTTTGTTTTCCATTATAGTATTTTAGGTAACTAAAGTTGGTATTCAGTTACAGTTGTATGTGTATTCAGAGTAAAATTCTAGTCTTTCTGACGCTCACTGTAGCACTCCGACTTTCCGTAAGAGTTTTTTTTTTTTTTTTAACCATGTGGCGAAAGTACTTGAATGCAGATTTATTTCAAGTTCTGTAAATAACTAGCCTCATATTTTGAGATGTCACTGAATGTGGTTATTGTGTATTTCTCGAGTATAGATACATTTTTGTTATCTTTTAAAAAATATTTTTCAGATTTGGAGAATTCTGCTTAGATAGAAATATGTGAAGGTATTTACAAAGATTTTTCTCCCCACAATGAGCCAATTCCTGAATTTTCTAATTCCTCCAAGTGGTGATGTGTAGCTGATGAGGCAATTTTTCTGCTTTAAATTAATTTGATTTAAATATTGTCCCATGTAACTAATACATACAACTAGCCATATGACTTTGTTATGAACAGTTAATGTCAGAAAGAATATATGACATTATCGAGTCAAGTCTACAGGGGATAGCTTTTTAATAGGTTCAGGATTTCTTTGGTGTGAAAATTTAGACTTTTACAATAACAAGCAGCTGGACTTGTTCACACAAGTATATGTATATGCTAAATTCCGTTGAACTCTTCACTTAAGAGTGATTGACTTTATGCGGTGTCACTTTGATTGCCATGAATGCAAGACATTTCCCAAATAGAATTGAATGCAATGGTCTTACTTTTCTGTCCTGTTGTATTTAATTGCTATTATTTTTCTTCTACTTAAACATTTTGCCTCGGTTTGTAGCCAGAGATGTGTGCTGCTAAAATGTAGATAAATAATCAACCTGGTCATATCTTCCTGGGAATAGTCCATGGGTTCTCCCCAAGTATAAAAGTCAGAGATGTTCTAGCAAAGAAAGTGCTGTGCACACAGTAACATGGAGACTTTAGTCTGACTTATAAAAAAAGGGCTGTGCGCACAGTAACGTGGAGACTTGACTCTAACAATGAGGAAAATCAAGAAATGAGTCACGGGAAGATTTTTTTTTGGCATTTTATAATTTGATATGAATTCATTGTTATATTTTATTTATTTTTTATTTATTAAGGATTTCTGCCTCCTCCCCGCCACCGCCTCCCATTTCCCTCCCCCTCCCCCGATCAAGTCCCTCTCCCTCATCAGCTTGAAGAGCAATCAGGGTTCCCTGACCTGTGGGAAGTCCAAGGACTGCCCACCTCCATCCAGGTTTAGTAAGGTGAACATCCAAACTGCCTAGGGTCCCCTAAAGCCAGTACGTGCAGTAGGATCAAAAAACCCATTGCCATTGTTCTTGAGTTCTCAGTAGTCCTCATTGTCCGCTATGTTCAGCAAGTCCGGTTTTATCCCATGCTTTTTTCAGACCCAGGCCAGCTGGCCTTGGTGAATTGTGGATAGAACATCCTCATTGTCTCAGTGTGTGGGTGTACCCATTGCGGTCCTGAGTTCCTTGCTCGTGCTCCCTCTCCTTCTGCTCCTGATTTGGACCTTGAGATTTCTGTCCGGTGCTCCAATGTGGGTCTCTGTCTCTGTTTTCTTTCATTGCCTAATGAAGGTTAATATTCAGGAGGATGCCTATATGTTTGTCTTTGGATTCACCTTCTTATTTAGCTTCTCTAGGATTGCGAATTATAAGCTCAATGTCCTTTATTTATGGCTAGAAACCAAATATTAGTGAGTACATCCCATGTTCCTCTTTTTGGGTCTGGCTTACCTCACTCAGGATAGTGTTTTCTATTTCCATCCATTTGTACGCAAAATTCAAGAAGTCCTTGTTTTTTACTGCTGAGTAATACTCTAATATGTATATATCCCATACTTTCTTCATCCATTTTTCCATTGAAGGGCATCTAGGTTATTTCCAGGTTCTGGCTATTACAAACAATGCTGCTATGAACATAGTTGAGCATATACTTTTGTTGTATGATAGGGCCTCTCTTGGGTATATGCCCAAGGAAGATTTTTTTAAAAGAATTTATTGTTTGAGAGTTTCATGTCACCAAAAGTCCCTTCAATAGGCACGTGGACATTGTGTACATTAGAGAAAGCTCATCCCCTTACACAGAGGAGTTTCTGTTCCACGGGACAAGTGTAAAGCTTGGTTTGTTCGTTAGTGTCATCTGCACAGTTCCTTCGGCTGTCAGCATCAGTAACCTGTGTGCATTGGGTGAGGCCCGATGCCAACTCTTTATTTTCTTCAAGATTCCTTTTCAGGTCTCACGGAAATTTTAACTCAAGTAAAAAAAAAAAAAACAATCAAGAGAGACACACTTGGTTAATATAGGGTTTATTATTATAAAATACAGAGTGTTCTAGGGTCTTGAGAATTAAACATAAAAGGCTAATCTTGTATGATTTATGTAACTTCTACAAATACTTTCCCGATCTGATTGTGGCTAATTGCCTGGTGTGGCTGAAAGTTTTATTAGCTCTGATGCGTAGCTGATGAGACTGATGCTGAGGTTTGTGTGAGACCACATGGCGACCAATGGGAGTTCCTCTACTGCACTGATGCTGAGGTTGTGTGAGACCACATGGCGACCAATGGGAGTTCCTCTACTGCACTGCTATGGATTTCATTTATAATCTATTTACATATACAGATATGAAACAAGACCAGGCTACTAGTATATCCCATATAATAACAATATATTATCATTTGTAATAATAACATATAATAATACATTCTAGTCTTGTTTCATATCTGTATATGTTTATAGTATATATGTGGATATATACAAGTGTACGTGTATGACAGGCATCTTAGTTACTTTGTTGCTGTGATAAGAATACCTGGACAGAAGAAATGAAAGAGAAGCATGTTAGTTTGGGCTTACATTTCAGGAGTATATTCCGTCATGGAGAGAAGGTCCTGGCAACAGAGCTCAGGGCAGCTGGTGACAGTCCAGCCACATTTGGGGGCAGAGGATGAAGGCTGCTTGTGCTCAGAGCTAGCATTCTCCTTCTTGTGCAGATCGGATCTGAGTCCAGGGAATGGTGCTGCTCAGTGTCAGGGAATTCTAACCTCAGTAAACCTGATCAAGATGACCTTTCACAGACCTGGCTAGTGCCTTACCTAATCCAGATGGTCCCTCTCAGGAAGCTGGCCTTCTAGGTGATTCTAGATATGATCAAGTTGATAATATTAACCATCACTGGGCTTGCGTCAATTCCAATAGGAAAGAAAATGGAAAGGGGTGTGAACCTAAAGGAAGGTAGGGATGTTATTTTGAAAACAGTCACATGTATCAGTGGCGATCAAGAGCCTCTTTGTGAACAACTGTGGCCATTTCTGTGAGGGATGGTGAACACCACTAGTGTTTTAAGATTCTGTTCTGATCTCAACTCAGTGGTCACACAGATGGCCCTGGCTGAATGGACCATGAAACCAACCCAAAAGTCATGAACCAGGCCAAAGGACTAGTAGACAGGAGTGAGAGGGGGTAGATTGGGAGGGCAGAGGCAGGGCGAGTAGACAGGATGCATCGTGTCCATTATGAAATTGCCAAAGGGCTAACTTACTTCATTTAGAAATTTGGCCTTGAAATTAAGGCTTTGCACATTTGTTCCCAATGAGCATAAATGACCTGCAGATGGACTGTCCTATGTTCTCTAATGACTGATTGGTGGGTGCTCTAGTTCCTCCCACTTCTCCTGTCCTGTGTCCTTCCTGTTTCATGCCTCTGAGGAGGTTCTAGAATACAACAGCGTAGGGCAAATCTGTCTTAATAATATATTTGGCTGCTTTGTTGAAGTTTTCTTATTCGCAGGTTAGAGACCACGGTGCAATAAAGTAGTTGATTTCCTTAGCATCGATTTGTATTTACTTTCTTTAGATTCAGGTAAAGAAGTTGAGTTTAAAAGTGAGGAAAGTTAACACCATCCTGTTTGCCGGATCTACCATTTCATGAACTGCATCACATTGTTTTACAGCGTTATCTGACACGCACGGGAACTTTCTTCTGAATGGAAATTTTGTTGTAAGTATGGCAAAGAAAGAAATCAACGTCCAGGGAGCTATCTTCGAATACAGTGGATCAAACAACTCGATTGAAAGAATTAATAGCACTGACCGGCTGGAAGCGGAGCTTGTTCTGCAGGTAACGGCCTGTAGGCAGCGGCGAGACTTGGTCGTGGTCTTATTAGAATACTAGTTAAGTGCTTAACATAGTTAGCTGTAAAAGCAATGTCTTAAGAGTATGTCTTTTATAAATTAATTGTCTGTTCCTCTGTATTTTATTGAGGTGCTATGTGTAGGTAACTTATACAACCCTGACGTGCGCTATTCCTTCAACATCCCCATTGAGGAGAGGAGTGACCTGTTCTCCTGGGATCCATATGGGCCGTGGCAAGACTGTCCCAAAATGTGCCAAGGTACCCTGGCCTTAAATAAGAGACCCAAGTTGATGTATGCTGGTATTGTTTGGTTCCTCTTAAGTCTGGCTGGCTAATGAGTCTTTCCATAGACGGAGCATTCAGACCTGCATCGTGCCCTCTCTGCCCCCTCCAACTTGCTCTCTCTTGACTCTCCCATCAACGCTGCTGTCTTCATGGTTCTTCACTGTCTGTGTTCTCCTCTCCCTGTAGCTTTCCAGGGTAGTACCAACCCCCTGCCCCAGTTGCTCCCCTCCACACAGTTTGCTTTTAAGACTCCATCTGTCTCTTACTGTTGTAATGTCAAACATTCATTTTATTTCCCTTGCTTGGACATGAGAAGATACATTTGTATCATGGCATGCAAAGCTGAAAGGATCAGAGGGGAAAAGAGAAAAGCAAGAAGAGAGATAGCAGAGGGGAAGATGGAAACAGTGGAGTCATATGTAGTCTGTAATAGTGGGTGGTTTGTGATATAATGCTATGTTCAGTGCAGGCAATATTTATTGAGGGACTGTTTTGGCTCAGGTTGTTATTTTATTTATTTATTTATTTATTTATTTATTTATTTATTTATTTATTTATCGAGACAGGGTTTCTCTGTAGCTTTGGAGCTTGTCCTGGAAACTAGCTCTTGTAGACCAGGCTGGCCTCGAACTCACAGAGATCAGTCTGCCTCTGCTTCCCGAGTGCTGGGATTAATGGCAGGCACTACCGTTTCCTGGCTGGCTCAGGTTATTATTAAGAGCTAAATTTTGTACTCCGATATAGTCCACGCATAAGGATCTCCATGTAAATGCAGTGGCATGGCTATTCAAGGGGATTCCTCAGATAAGGCGGTAGGAGTTTTAGTGTGGACACCAAGGCGTAGAGTTTATATAGAATGGGATATGAAGGGTTGCAGTGGATTAGAGGGAAGAGGCTCAGGACAGTATGTGGATGAGAAAAGGTGGGTGCAGAGGCAGGAGCCTGGCTGATGAGAATCATCCTGTCATCTCACCTGACGAATGTCAAAGGAACAGCGGTGCTAACCGGGAAAAGGCATTGCCTCCATCTCTTGGCAGCGGGCTGCTCAAGACGACTGCAGGAAATGGTGTCCTGTCACTGTGTGGGCTGGCGTCTCGGGACAGACACAGTAATAGGAGACGCCAGATCAACTGGGGTCAGTGCTAGAGTAGAGACAGTGCACTGGAAAATCTCTGTGTCTTGGGGTTTCTCTTCTGTGGTAGAACATCCTGACCCAAAGCAACTTGGGGAGGAAAGGCACCACTGGCAAAGGGCTGGGGCCTCCCATTCAATCAGTGATCAAGTGCCTGCCCCACAGATCGCTATAAGCCAGTCTTAGGGGCATTTCTCAGTCAAGTGCCTGCCCACAGATCGCTATAAGCCTGTCTTAGGGGCATTTCTCAGTTGAGGCTCCCTCTCTCAGATGACTCTAGCTTGTGTCGAGTTGACAGAAATCTGACCAGGGCACTGGGGAAGTTCAAGGAGTCCTTTTGACAAAGAGGCCTTGGATGAACTTAGCAGAAGACAAGTGGGGTTTGAAAATGTGGGACCAGCCGTCCTGCACTGAGTGTGTAAACAGGTGTGTGGCTGCGGACGTGGGTCCAAACCAAGCAGCAGGTGAACAGAAAGATTCTAGAATAGATTCCCCATGGAAAGAAGAGCTCTGAGAGGTTATGAGCAGAAAGATGGGAACTTCTTTTTTTTTATTTACATACTATGATTTGATTCTTTGTGTAGCCCTGTGGCTTGTGGCTTGTGGCTTGTTTTTCTGCATTCCGAAAGAGATTATTAGATTCAAGATTTTAGAACAGCTGTGCACTTTATTTTAGAATTTTCTTATTTTTTCTTTATTTTTGCATTATTACTCTTTGATCTTGTGCTCACGAATTTATGTTCTTTTACGCTCATTTTGTGAATGCCCCCTTTAAATACCACTTCAATCTTATTTGGGGAATTCGCTTGAGTTTTTCTTAATTTTGTGAGTCCCCCCACTTTTTTTTGTTTTTCCGAGACAAGGTTTCTCTGTAGCTTTGGTGCCTGTCCTGGAACTAGCTCTTGTATACCAGGCTGGCCTCGAACTCACAGAGATTCTCCTTCCTCTGCCTCCTGAGTGCTCGGATTAAAGGCGTGTGCCACCATTGACCAGCATGTGTCCTCTTTTATACCCACCTCCACCATTATGGGAAACAGACCTCAGTATGGTATGGAGAAGAAAAGGTCATTTGTGGGGACTTACTGTCTTTGAAATATTGCCACTCAGTTCTTACACTCGCCCAATTCTTTGACTGGTGGGAATTCTAGATAGATGACTTCTCTTTAGGTACACGAAGGCCTTGCCCTTTGGTCTTCTCTTCCACTTGCCTTGTGATTCCCTGTGCTTGCATGGGACATTTTCCACTCTTGAAGCTTTATGACTTGTTTCCTTGGTTCTAATGATGTCAGAGAACAGGATGCACTGCTGTGTGGCTTCCTTCTAGAAACCCAACTGGGGAAACAGGGAGATGAAGGCAGGACAGACACAGACACAAGCACTGAGAAGCTGGGATTGGGTGGAGCCCTGCTGTGCCTGGTGGGGCAGCAGCAACTAGGAAGCTGAGCATGTTTAACTATGCCCATGGGGAGAAGGGGTTACCAGTCTCCAGGGGTGCCTCTGTAGAGGAGCAGTCTCTCGCTGTAACTATCTAGCGAAGGAAGCTTCAGTCTGCGCTTTGTCTACACTCTGTCAACATCTGCGCATGGACCAGAGGAAGGCATTGCCAGTTTCCAGGGCCCTCGGGCATTGGTCCTTGACAACAATGCACATCCACTAGAGCTTCCTTGGCTGCCTGCGTGGGTTCCTTGATGTGGTGTTCTTTCTTGTCATTTTCCTGGGAATATGTCAATCTTTTTCGAAACAGAGTCTTGAAAATTTTTTGATGATTTTCTCAGCAGCTTTTTTGCCTAAAGTTTGTATTGCTTGAAAGCAAAGCCTCTCAAATTAGAACCTTATAGTGTCTTGTCTTTTGGCCTCCTTGTTTGGTAGCCAAATAGATTTCATTGATTCTCTTGTGTTTTGAGCCTTCCTGAACTCTTTGTTAATGCTTTTTAATATTTAAGAACTAAAATCACTTCCCCACGAATCAGTGGGACAAGACCCTAAAGTCAGCTGACCATCCTTTCTTAGGGAACAGTACACCAAGAAAGAAAAATCTCCTGCCTTCCATGGTCATGGTCACGTGAGGGGAAGATGAAATTGTTCTGGATCCAGGGGGGCACAGAGAGTGCAGTGAGCTGGGAGGTCACCCCATATGAGAGTGTCTTCCTTCATCAACCCGTTTCTGTCAAGGGTGACCTAGCTTTTCTGTGCTGTGTCTTCGGGTTCCTCTTCTCTAGCCCCATGCTGTCCAGTATGGCAGCCACCAGCCATGTGTGGCCAGTCTGTATCAATGTGCTCCATGCGTGAACTACCCACTGGATCTTGAAGATTAAAAGGGAAGAAGACATGAAAATATATTTTAATAATTTGTATATTAGTATGTTCAAATAATCAGATTTTATATGCTTAGGTTTAAATATGAGCATCATTAAAATTAATTTGGCTAGTATCATTTGGTTTTACTATAGTTAGAGGAAGTACAAAATGACATTCGTGACTCACGGGCTCCACTGGTGGCTATCTTTCCAATACGACTTTTCATCTATTCTTCATTTTCCACCCCTCATACATTCACAAGGATGACTTCTTCCTCCTTGGCTCCAATAATGGCTTTTATCCTTTGCTTTTCGTCTTCACAATTTCCTCTTTTCTTCTGTTTCCTTTCTTTTCTTTTGCTCCTTTACATATATGCTTCTACAAAACCATTTGTATTTATTTTAAAAAGGGCTTAGGAGAGATTTGAGATAAGCACATGTTCGTGTTTAGTTAACTAGTTAACTGGGAGTTCAAAGTTGAGCATTCACAAAGCAGAAATTTGATCATGTCACGGACTGCTCGGACTCTGAGGATGATGCGGATTCACGGTGCCCTGACTTTGGGCACCAGTTGCTTTGGCTGTGGCTGTGCTGTAGAGAAACAGCTGCCCTATCTGCATGGGGTGAGCTGAGGACATTGTTGACCAGTCTAAACTTTGGGCTTCATTGCCGTGTCCTGCTCTGTGTAGCTAAGATCATCCACACCACGGAAACAACAGCAGACCTTACTTTTGGAGTAGCTTTAGTCCCAGCAAACAGTGGATGTACAGAAAGAACCGGATATCCCTATTTCCTCACCCCGCCCCCTCCCTCTTCCCTGCTGCTCTGCTATGAGTGCTTGTGTCTTTCGACACGTGTGTATAGCTAGCAGGCTAGTTCTGATCCTTAATGACCAGCTGATGCCAGCAGTGCACACGAGAGCTCGTTCTTCTCGCTGTGAATTCCGTGAATGTTGGCGAATAAACGATGACATGTTTCCACATTCCACTGTCATACAGAGGGAATCATAGCCCTTACCCATGCCCAGGCCTCGCCTCTCCTGTCTTGCAAAGCCTATGGAACTACTAATCTTTGGGTTTCTTGTAATCAGCTTTCTCGTTCCTGAGTCCAGTCTGAAAGGTCGGCCCCACATGGGCAGTGCTGTTCTGGAGGAGAGAAAGTACGAGCGCTGATTGGAACTGTCACAGGCCGTCTCCCCTCCAGTCAGTTCACATAAGTGTCATGTTACCTGACATGCAGGTTGTCATAACACTGTAGGAGTACCCATGGGGAAGTTATTTATGGGGACGATGATCTAGTAATAACACACCATCCGTGCCTTCCAATCCCCGCTGTTCCACTTACCCCCTTACCCGGCCCATCTTCCTTTTGGCTTCCCCAGCCATTGAGGATTCAGCTTAGAAAAAGGAACTCCTGACAACACTGATGTCCCAGTGACCTGGGAATAATACCTAACATTTCTGCTTTCCTACCTGAATCATGTAGGCTCGTTTTTATGACTATGGAGCACCTATTTGTATAGACTTCTCTTTAATTCTTAATTTTCATTTCACTCTGGCTAAGGTCTTCGTAGGAGGAAAATTGTCTGCATTCGTAAGAGTGACCGTGCAGTCGTGTCCGATCAAAGCTGTGGCCACTTGCCGCTGCCCTTGCTTGTGACGGAAAAGTGCAACGCAGACTGTGAACTCAGGTAAAGAGAACTGGTGTGTAATGGAGATGGACTCATCATTAGATAAGGTGTGCTGCACAGTGCCTCCCACAGAGCCAGCAGTCATTAACATCTGTCCTCTGCCTTGTCCTTTAGAATATGTCAGACTCACTAATTCGTGTTCATGCTCAGTATTTCATGTGACTTTTGAATTAATGATATTAGTGAAATACCCATGTGTAGGTCTCAAATTTTGTGTACAATAGGGATAATTTAGTCTGTAAAGTAAATTCAGAAAAATTCTAATCTGGAAGTCCGTGGTTTCAAGATTTGAAATACTAAGTCCATGTAGCATGACTTTGTAATACCCACTGATATTAGGATCCAATAAGTAATATTTGAGAATGAAAAAAATATAGGTTGAGTTCCCTGGTACATTGGAATTGAACTAATATATTAATATTCCTAAGAGAAGTGTAAGCAAGTTGGTACTTCTACCCCAAATTCTAAATTTCTTAAGGGTTTGTGTGTGAGTGTGTAGGCTTGTGTGGGTAACAGGTTAACAAACTGATATAAGCTAAAAGCAATGATTCAAAAACCCCATATTCCTATTAAATTTACATTGCGGTGGTGATGTTTAATATTCAGAGATAGCCAAATCTCTTCTTCGCACATGAAGCTTGGGAATTTGAATGTACTGTTGTGTCGTGCGAAGGCACATGAAAAAGCTTGTGGGAATGGCTAGTGGAGTTGCATGGAGCACAGGGGGGTCCTTTCAGGAAAGGAGGTCTCTGCCTCATGCTTCCTTAGACTGGGGTATGCATATTCCGTGATAAACTCTAGACTACCATTGGGATAATTTGGCCAGAGTTACTCCTTTTACTTCATGAAAAATATTTGCTCACAAATATTTCTAAATAGAAAATGCAGGAGTTAACCAGAGGTTGTGCTATATGTTACAAGAAAACGATTTTACCAGCTTTCAAAGCCTGTATATAAATTGCTGTGCTAAGATTCCCAGCCTCCAACTCCCATTCATGTAACAAGGTTTGGCCTGGGAGTCAGTGTATCCCATGGAGTCTTTAGTCGCCCGTGAGTGCCAGTCTTGATCAACATCATATGCTCTCAAGAAAACTTGCAGTTCTAGATCACACCTCCAAAGTTGCCACCAGCTGTTTGAGTGACACCCAAAACAGTGTTTATACACACACACACACACACACACACACACACACACACACACATATGTATATATATACATATTATATTAGTACATATATAGCTTTAGAACAACTAAGATTTCATTTGGAAGATTGTAAAATCTCTCTTTCTCCCCTGCTCCATCTCTCTCTCTCTCTCTCTCTCTCTCTCTCTCTCTCTCTCTCTCTCTCTCTCCCCTGCTCCCTCCCTCTCTCTCTCTCTCTCTCTCTCTCTTTCTCTCTCAAACACACACACACACACACACACACACACACACACACACACACACGTTTAAACCATTGGAACCCAATCTCTGAGCCTCATTTTCCAATACAAGAACTTTTCTTTTTATTTTCATAAAACACATTTTAATTCATTGGACATTATATTCTTATTTTTCTAAGCTTTTGTATTTTTCAGAAAGCTGCTTATGAACCCTACACTGAGTTTTATCATCTTCCCATGCACTCTGTTTAACAATAGAGAGCAGAGCATTTATAAGCTGACTATATCTGAAAACACACCTTGAGGTCAACATTCCTATGCTGAGCCAATACTGACTACTCATCTCAATCTGCTTCCCGGGTCCTGTGAAGACAGCAAACTACACAGAACCCCACTGTGGACGCCCCACCCTTAGGGCTGAGCCACCCTCCTAGAGTAACACAGATCACCATAGATCTGCAAACACACACTCTGACACTTTTTGTATCATACAGATTGAGACTAGACAGCATCTTCCTTGACCCAGCAGCTCCCAGGTCCTAGGAACGCCACTGAATCACACTTTGTAACAACAGACTTGGGTCAAAGCAAGCAAGCAAGTGAACAAACAAAAAAACCTTTCTGAGATACTGTCTCACTATGTAGCCCAGGCTATCCCTGAGCTTACAGACTTCCTGCTTGGCCTTCCAGGTGCAAAGTGTTATGAAAATGATTAGAAACCAAGGCAACTACTTGTAGTACTCAAACTGTTTGATAACTCAGCGTGGACATTTGATTCAATGTGGTTTTATTTTAAAATGTGACGGAGTGATCTGAGTTTTTGTTAAAAGAAAGCAGTTTTCACAGTTTATATTCATCTTTTAGCTTTTGTTGAATAATAACAGGAAAGGAAGTATCTGTTCAAGATCATCCTCACTTCCGGATGCTAAACCAGGCTCCTGGCATCCTGTGGTAAAGTCAGTCACCTCCTGGTCAGGTTCATAGCCAGCCCTCTGGCAGCAGGGGGCCAGCTCTCCTGCAGAGAATACAACAAAAGACCCAATACGAGAACTTTTCGTACTTAATTCAATGATTTATCAAATAATTTCTAGTGGATTATCCATAAGCTCTTAAAAGTTCTAAAAACTGAATTATGCCCAAGCCCCTGAATCTGTTTTAAATCAATATCCATAAGCCCTGCTCCTAAATGCAGCAACATCTTCTCTAGGTGGCACATCACAGGCAAAAGCGAATGCTCATCCCAGTGTGGCCAAGGCTACAGGACCCTCGACGTTCACTGCATGAAGTACTCCATTCGTCAAGGGCAGACTGTTCCGGTAGAAGACCACTACTGTGGCGACCAGCTCAAACCCCCGACCCGAGAGCCGTGCCATGGCAGCTGTGTTTTAGCGAGGTGGCATTATTCAGAATGGTCCCAGGTAAAATAAAAATGCCTCTCTTTTGACCAGCTAAATGTTTCTATTTCTCTAAAAGGGTATCTTGGTTAAAATTTTGATTTATTTTTTCCTGTTTCTAAACGCCACTGCTTTTGTTTTGTTTTTAATTAGTGTTCTCGGAGTTGCGGAGGCGGGGAGAAGACTCGAGAGTCCTACTGTGTAAATGGCTTTGGCCACCGCCTTGATGACCGACAGTGCCAAGTGCTTCCGCGGGTGATGCTTGGGAATTGCAATGAGTTTCCTTGCCCCAGCTGGGTTACTAGTGAGTGGAGCGAGGTAACACTGAACACGTGCCGTAGAAAAACTGCTGTCATGTCCTGCTAGGGAAACTCACAGTCCAAGACTGTAAGATTCAAATGTGTTTATCATAAAAGCAGTTTTAAAAAAGTAAAACTACCTAGTTCTTCTACTATTTGTAATTATCAGGCCAGCAGTGATGTTTGCTGAGATTTAGTCTCTAACCAACTTCATAAAAAGCAGCAGTGCAAGCATTACTTCCTCAAAGGCTAGCTTTGGAGTTCTGTTGCTAGAACAAATGGACATTTTAATGGGACTTTGATGCATTTATTTATTATTTTTTATCAGTAAAAACTGGGGAGTCATGTATTCGGGTAAGAACCTGAATGATCAGAGAATCGGTGGAAAAGCAACCAGTGACCTCTGTCCAAAAGGGCTGAAGCTCTCTCTATGGCCTTACTGCTCCCAATCTGTCCTTGGTCCTCTAAAACCTCCATGGTTAACTTTGATCAGCTAGTGGCTAGCTCTGCCCTCTGAGTCAAAGCAACCTTTGTGGTTGTAATACCGTCAAAACATCACACAGCAGGGCCTAAGTGGCAGATGTCAGGCCACTGGTTTGTCCAGTGAATGGCTCTTGAGGACTAGGGGGCAAACATTCCAGATCTTTGTGTCACTTTGTGATGCAGCTGTTTTAACTTCCCAGTGTCCTGCCACGTGTGGAAAGGGAATGCAGCAGCGGCAGGTTTGGTGTCAGCTGAGTGACGACCCCCTGAGCGATGGCTTCTGTAATGCCAGTACCAAGCCCGAGTCCCTGAGACCCTGTGAGCTCCGGGCATGCACTTCTTGGCATGTAGGCCCCTGGGGTCCTGTGAGTATATGATGGGACCGTCTCTGCTTTTGCCCGTCTGTATAGGGAATGTCAGAAAGGTTATGCAATAGTCCACCCTCTCCTCGGGAGATTCTTTAAAATGTGGGTTGACATCTGAGGAGCTGGGACAATGGCTCAATGGATAAAGTCCCTTGCTACCAAAGATTGATATTTTGAGTTTGATCCCTGGAACTTTTATAAAGGTGGAAAGGGAAAATGGACTGTCTGATGTCCATACATGTGTAATGGCATGTGTTTGTATACACACATACACACAAACATGTAAAGTAATAATTGAAAATGCAGTCCAATATCAGTAGAATTTTGAAATTGCTGACAGGTTTGCCTTGCTTAATATTTCAGCTTTGTTTTTTAATTTAATTTAACCTAAAATGCTGAAAACACGTGCTTTTAGCAACTTCAAGAGTGTGTAAATATCTCCAGTATCTGTGCTTACATTGCTATTCCTGGGTTTGGGAGTCTTACTGGGAGGCCCTGGGGTGAACAACAGTTAGAACAAGTAAAGGTGGGGAGTTCAGACCCAAGGAGGCTGCCAAGGCTGATGGAAGACTCCCCTAATTTCCTTAACACATACTTCCTTATAGATAAGGAACTTCACTTATTATATGACATTGGGCAGGTTTTTATAACCAAAGTTGTGTTGTCTCCACAAACAGCATAGCAGGTCTCTTTTAACATTTTTATGGTGGCAACTTTGAAAATACATTGATTATAGTGCATTTTGTTAACTGTGGTGTTTAGGTGATACCTGTACAATGGATTTGAATAAATAGGCATGTCAATTCGATTTACTAATTATAGGTCTCAAATCTGATACCAAGTGCTAGTCTGAACAGCTACTAAGAGTACATGTTTTATATATATATATATATATATATATATATATATATATATATATATATATATATCTTTTCTGTTCACTAAGAAAGTGGGCGTTTCTGTAACCCTTGGAAACTGTCTTTGGCACCTGTGGTCTCCTTTCAGTGCACAGCCTCCTGTGGACACGGGTACCAAATGCGTGCTGTGAAGTGTGTCAGCGAGCTTTTTGGCACCATGCTAGATGACAGAGAATGCCAGGAAGCCAGCCGGCCCAGCGACAGACAGGTAAAGGCGGTCTCTTCATGGATCAGGAGCAGAAACAGTAATGAAGTGGAAGGGTTGTCGATATATGTCTTTTACACCCTGAAACACCTTCTGCACACAGAACGTGTCCTTCTCGGTTTTGGCATGCCGTGCTCCACTCTATCTGCTTTAACTTGTACATTCCCCCTCTTCCATGGTGTCTGTGTGAATCCCATGAACTTGCAAAAGTGTTCTTTTCATTGTACAGCCATACCCTCCTTCAGAATGGTCCACGATAGGACTGTTTTGAAGGACTTTGTTCCTTCAGTGGTCAGATAGGATGGTGTCCAAAGGATTGGGATGTAGCCTTCCTACCCGGTATTACCTCTTGCTAGCAGTGTCTCAGCCAGGGAGAACCTAGGTCATCCATTTACATTTCAGCATACAGAATTGTTGCATTCTGAATTTGAAAAAGGAAACCCCGTACAGAATTTCATATATGGCAGATTAAAGAGATAGATGGGATTCAATAGGTTTGTTTTTTCCGTAACAGGAATGTATGGTTGCACCTTGCTTGGTTGTTCCAAAAGTTGGGGCATCCTCCTTACCGGCCATTCCCCTGGGAAAGGCAACCCAGTGGCGCCATGGATCTTGGACCCCAGTAAGTGACCCCGCATGTCTGCTGTGGAGGCTTCACTCGTGTAAAAGCAGTTGCTCAGTTTTGTCAGCTTTAATGTGAGCATCATTCTTGGGTATTTGATGGGATGGAGGATTTACAGGGCTTAGATTTGGGTCGTGGAATGATAAAATCATGGCCATCCTTTTAGTGAGCCTGTGTCTCTGTGCAGGGAAGTGACCCTTCAGGGTGCGTTTTCTAGTCTGTAAAATGAAGATAAGGCCTATGGTCCAGATAGCTATGAGCAGTGGCTATGTTATAGGCAGTTATCAGCTTGTCTCAACTGCAGACATTTTCATGCTGTTTTGTTTTTTAATTGAAAGCTGTTATGGATCAGCCGTTTCATCTTGCTCTAATCCCAGGTTTTAAATTATGGGATCAGATGCCTTCTATTACAGAGCTTTCAAGGTTATTTTTTGATAATATCTAATGATGATTTTACACAAAATGTTTGCAGAACCTTTAATTTTGACATGTGATTAAATGTTGCTTTAAATATTATGGTCATTCAAGTGATTAGATCTGACTTGTAAAACTCATTATCTAAAGTGGAGAATATTACTGCCTTATGTGTATCTGATGCAGGAGATATTACTCCTCTTCTGTGCTCTCCTGGAAAGCTTGGTATTGTGGGACAGAGCGGCTCCAGGTAACAAGTGGGGGTGTGACTAAGCCCATCCCACTATCACTTGGCTTTTTAAAGTGCTCTGTGTCCTGCGGAAGGGGCAGTCAGGCCCGCTATGTGAGCTGCCGCGATGCCCAGGATGGGATGGCCGATGAGTCGCATTGTGCCCACTTGCCCCGGCCTGCTGAAGTGACCCTCTGCTTCAGCCCTTGTGGAGAATGGCAGGCAGGGAACTGGTCACCGGTAAGCATGCGTGTGAGAAAGCAGGCGCTGAATATTTAAATATAATGTTGGATATTAATGCGGGTTATTACATTATAATGCTGGCTGCCTTTCTAATCAGTGCTCAGCTTCCTGCGGACATGGGAAAACCACTCGACGCATTTTCTGCATGAACTACCACCAGCCGGTTGATGAGAGTTTCTGTGACCCTGAAGTTCGTCCTGTGATTGAACAAGAATGTAGCCTGGCAGCCTGCCCGCCCCCATACAGTCACTTCCCCAGCTCCTCCGAGCAGCCAAGCCAGTTTCCAGGCAGAAATAACCCATTAATTCATAAACCAGAAGAGAATCAAAACCAGGGGGTCCACCTGTCAATCAGAGGAAACCAGTGGAGAACAGGCCCGTGGGGAGCAGTAAGCTGTCTTTATTGAGTTATACTAATTTTGTAACTGAATCCTATTGCAGTCCTTTCCCAGATATGTGTGTAATGACATCAAATGTTTTTTAACGTGAATGTTATCTGAAGATCAATAGCTCAGTTCTTCAAAGGCCGAAAGCATTTTGATGCAGAGTACAAGCCCCCAGGGTAATCACTAACCACACTGATTACTAAGGAACCCACTTGAAAGCCTCTTGATTAGAGTCCATATCATACCAAAGAGGGCAAAGCCTGTGATAGGTAAGACTGGATGCTGGGAAGAAACAGAGCCTTGCTGAGGCGGCAGTCAGGAGGCTAGTGCCGGTCTTGAGAGTGTGGGGATTGTGAGTGCTCCTTTCAGAAGAGACTGAGGGTAGCCAGGGGTGAAGGGCCAGTGACAATGCATGTCTATTCTAAAATGCCTTCCCAGTGAGACCGTAAACCGTCCATTTCTTTTTACTTAGCATCTATTTTGAGAGTGAAGGATCATTTTTAATGCAAATTTGAAAGATCTCCTTTTCATCAACAATTTTTATTTATCTTTTTTTAAGACAGGGTCTCACTCTGTAGACCAGGATGGCCTGGACCTCACAGAGATCAGCCTGCCTCTGCCTTTACCTCTGCCTGAGTGCTGGGATTAAGCTCATGCACTACCATGCCAAGCTTTCATCAAAAGAAAAAAAAATTCTAATGAAGCCCTTTGTAAAAAGTCGAGTGATTTTGACAGATTTTCTTGATTGAAATTGGGGCCCCACATGGGCGATTTGACCTCTGACCTTGCTTTGTGTCGAGCACCTTCCTCATTGGGTGGAGTGAGTGTGCCCTGTGTATTTCTGTTCTGTCCTCGTCAGTGCTCCCGAAGCTGTGCAGGAGGTCTTCAGCGCCGGGCTGTGGTCTGCCAGGATGAAGATGGGCACAGTGCTTCTTACTGTGATGTGGCCTCTAAGCCCCCAGAGTCAAATCACTGTGGCTCCGGACCCTGTCCACAATGGAATTTTGGGGACTGGGGAGAAGTAAGTCGTGCTGTCCCCCCATGTCATCTTTGAATGACAAAAGCATCATGCTTCCTGCTGTGGGATCATTTAATCTCACTATCTTGTGTGGAAACAGATTTTTAAAAGTCCTTTTGCAAGAAGCACTCTGGTGTTCCCAGAGAACATTCCCGATTGAGTGTGCAGGGTGTTATTCAACAAAACCGGATGTGCAGGCCAATATGTGTGTATGCTACCACTGTCTTTCAAAAAATGAATATACAGTCATTTAAACTTCTCAAGAAGTTAGATTGATATAGGAACAGAAAACCAAGTTGATGTTTGTGCCATGCTCTATTCTATTGCATGCCACTCATTTGGCTCATTCCTTTAAACCAAATAGTTGTGAATTATTAAGCATTTTTTAAGGCCCAAGCACTCTTAGGCACCATTAGTATAAAGGTAATCGAAATATTAACTCTGACTATTAACAGCTCCCTCACCCCCATGTTTTAGATGAAAAGAAAAAGAAATAATTTTTCTTTTTAATTTTCTGTCCTGCCAGCCAGCTCCCAAATAACCACACAGAGACTTCTTATAAATTTTGAAATCTTGACTGATAGCTTAGGCTTGTTTCTAACTAGCTCTTATAACTTAACCCATTTCTATTAATGAGCTTTCTGACTCTTGGCTTTATTACCTTTACTCTGTTCTGCCCATGTTGATTGCTTTCCTGCTTCCTCTGTACATGGCTGGTGACTCCAACTTCTTTCTGCCAGCATTCTCTCTGCCCCCCAAATCTTACCCATTTAGCCTTTTGTTAAACAAATCACAATGACATATCCTCACACAGTGTAAAAGAATATAAGAATATTCCACAACACTTTTGGAATTAGGTTTTTTTTCTTTTTTAGAATGACTTTAGCACATAATTTCTCTTCAAAAGGAATTTGAAAAATCATTCTTTAAAGGGATACTTTAGCTGGCAACTAAAATGTTTCAAGTTCCTTTAAAATATACTTTAAGCTCTAGCATTGCAGATAATATTTAAATTTTGGATGAATAAATATAAACTTTAGTTGCCAGAGTGCTCACCCAGTCAGTGTGCATGAAACTGTGACTGTGACCCCCAGGACCACATAAACTGAGTGTGCTGTACACCTGTAAGTGGGGGCAAGAGGGTCAGGAGTTCAAGGTCACCCTACATAGTCACAGAGAGAATCCCAGATCAGCCTGGATTATAGGAGACTTTGTCTCAGAAGAAGAAGATGGAAAAAATATAATATTCTCTTTGATGTTTATTGGGTGTAAACTTTCCTGTTTTTATTTTCAGTGCACACAAACATGTGGAGGAGGAATAAAATCAAGATTTGTCATATGCCAGTTTCCCAATGGCCAAATGGCACAGGAACAGAACTGTGAATTGCCCAAGCCACCGAGCATGATGCAATGTCATGTACACGCCTGCCCTGGTGATGTGTCCTGGTATCGGGGACCATGGAAATCGGTACGATAGCAATCATAGTCTTATTATCTTGTTCCTTTTATGTGAATTTCCTCTTTGTAAGTAGGAAAATTCACATGCTATCTCATATCTGATTACTGCTTCTAACAGTGGACCATCGACTGTCCTGGCATGTATATTAAAGTCAACAATTTGAGTAGGAATTCATTCAAGTACTGTAATTACATACGTGTATGTAATGGTTTTATATGTATTTACTTTCTATGTGAATTTTGAACTAATTGAAATGCTTTCCTTCATTGCATCTCTGATTAATTGGACTTGTGCATAATGTTAACCCTTTACTTGTAATAATGGCAGATTAAGGCTGTGTCTTGTTTGAGTTATGACTGTATGTGGCTTTTGTCTGTCACCATCCAATAACTGATCCCAAGTCAAATAACATTATTTTAAAATGTGTTTCCTTGCTGTTAAATTGATTGGTTTAGAATTGTGAAGATAGTAAAGACAAAGGCATTTGCTTACATAAATTGTTCATGGCTTGTTAGATACATTATAGAGAAGTATGACTCATGTAGTAATTTATTATGAATATTCATTTTTCCACTGTGTGGACTAATTGTGGTTTAGGAATATTTTAATTTTCCATTTTTTTGAGTCATAGACAGAACTCAAAGATAGTGCTAATTAATGGTTTCTTTTCTCCAATATTTTTCAAATATCTGATTGAAGTATAATTAATGCACAAATATACTAAAATTAGCATTTTATCACCTTTGTTTTTTAGATCATGAGTAAATGAATATTTTCTTTCAGATAAAAAGGTGATTTGAGACAGTAATCTATTTATAACTAAACTCACAAACTGAGCCATTTTTGTTCAAATTAAGGGGAAATCTAGCCCCTGATGGCCTTGTAGTGGCTTTGTTTTTGAGCCCAGTGGTGCTGTTTTCCCACGGAGCATGACTATGGTGCACAAGTTTTAAACTTCTTCCTGTGTCTCTGCCTTGTGATGGATCCTGAAATACCTAACTGTAAGAATTTTGAGGTCGATTTTCCATCAGGGGTCAGTGCACTGCCTGTTTGGGTATATTTCCTTGGTGCTCAGTTACATGATTTTTTTTTTCCTTGCTGTCACAGTGGCAGAGTGGACTGTATGGACCACAGTGCCTGAAGTATTGACTATCAGGCCATTTCTCAGAAAACATTGCTAGTGCCTGCTCTGTTTAATGAACTCAGAACAGCGTGTCTAAGGGTAGGGCAGAAATAGAATATTAGAACTACAGTGTTCAGTGTGAGGTTCACATAACCTTCCATTTGATACCTCCTGAAATTGTCCACCATGGAAGCCACCTACGTCTGTGTATTGTATTGGAATATATCAGACCCTGTATTCCAGGGACATGTTTGTACATCACTCATATCCTAAGGGAGAAACTTGGATGTCCATTACGTCCTCTGTACAGGCCGCTTTTCAACCTCATAAAAATAATCGGTCCAGACAGCACCTGCGACTACAGAACTTAAGAGAAATCCTCATTTACTACACACCTATTCCAAAAGCAGCTAATCGAGAAATCTTAGTCTTTGCACTAGTGGAGATCTGTAATAACTATATATTTTGATAATTTGAAAATGAAGTTTTTAAAAAGTCTCAATAAATGTTTATGCCAGAATTTTTACAAACCTATTTATTTGCATGTGTAAAATATATATCATGAGAGTGCCTGGATTTCTGTTATTATATGAAGAATATTTATTTTTTCAATTAGTCTTTTATATTAAAAGGACTCAGGGGATCTGAAGTTTTGTTATCAAAACCAGGTATATATATATATAATTTTTTTTTGCCTCTTTCAGTATTGCTACATATTAGCCAAATTTCAGAATACCTCTTATAACAGATTAGATTAGTATTCTTTCATGAGTAGCATTAATTCCTATAGACCCTGCTCATTCAGTTAGAAAATTAAGGGACTGTATATGCATACGCATGGATGAGTGCCATTAAATCTTTTTATTTTAAAGGAAAACAAAAGGAGTATATAAAATCATTATTAAAATATTTTAGAAAAAAGTATGGAGATATCCCTAGCTTTTATTCATGTTCTGGGAAATCTTGTCTTGTAATAACAAAAGGAATAAATGAATTATAACCTGTGCTTGTTAGCTGAATCACTACATTTTTGTAATAAGCCAATGTGAATGGATTGTACCTTAACCGTTCTTCGTTCATGTGTGGTGTTTGTGCTTGGCAAAATGTATATGTATGCTGTATTTTCATCCCTTGCATACCTAAATGTCTTAAGCAACTGACAAACCTTACAATGTAATGAACGGTCCCTGTCTTTGGTGCTGTTTTTCTTAAGTAACAGGCTGTTAATGTCTCTTATTAAAAATTTAACTGTTGAAAGTGAATGTTTTCATATTTTTTTCTGAGTATTTGTATAAGTAACTACAATTTTCTAGATAACTCTTACAAACTAATATAGCAATGTAAATATGTAAGATTTACCATCATCTGTTTGTTCATTTAAAACTACTAGAAATGCTTACATTTTTCCTTTTATGTATTATCAGCAATGAATAAAATGTAGTGGGGGGTTATTATTACAGTTAAAACCAGACTGTTAGTTTGTGACCAGCACAATCTTTAATAGGATCATCACACTTCACACAATTGAACTGCTGGAGAAAATGCTTTTAAAATATTGATTTCCTTGTATTTCTCCAAGGGCTTAAGTAGTTTTCCTAGAATGATTTTGTTCACCATGTGAAATGAACTCATGCCTGATAAGTAAATACTGTGTTCTGGGGTTGAGACCAGCACAATGGGAGCAAGGCAAATGCCATTCCTTGAAGACCCTTTCCCTTAGAACACTTTAGGAAGTTCTTTTTGGAATTGAAAATTTGCTCTTAAAAACCCACTCACTCTGGTGCTTTCCTTCAAAGTGTTTTTTGGGGGAAAAAGTCAAAGGAGTATAGAGAGACAAAAAAAAAAAATAATCATTGAATATCTAAGAAGGATGCATGCTACCCAAATCCTCTCCGAAGTGAGCTGGTGGTCCGAGCACACACACCTGACTCCACAGCTTGCTGTGTTCATGGTTTTGTGTAACACGGCCTCTGCAGCTCTGACTTATGGGTGAGCCTAGGAGCGGCTCGGGACAGAATGGCACCCCCAAAGCCGGCAGCTGCGCAGGAGGAAGGTGATGTGTGGGGAACAGTCCCAAAAGCAGTCATTCATGTCATCTTTTTAAAGAGCAGCCGAGGTACCTACAATAATGATGTCCTTAAATCTGGAAAAAGAACGTACAAACATAATAAGTAGTTTTAAAATTTTTGTTATTTATTGTGTGGTCTGTATGTTTTGTACATCCATGGTACGCGTGCGAATGTCAGAGGACCACTCGCAGGAATCTGTTCTCACTAATAACATGTAGATACCAGAGATGAAATTCAGGTCATCAGGCTCGGAGAGAAGTACTTTAACCCACTGAGACCTCTTGCTGCCCATGGAGAACAATTTTTAAAATAAAATTTAAAATATATTAAATTGCTTTTAACTAGTTATACATGTAAAATGTATTTGAAATTTGCTTATCATATTTATCGCCACATCTTTCTATGGTACATTTATTGTTCTCAAATGTAATATATATACAACATAGTGGGCCCTCTGGTGGTCACTATAACTCAACCAGATGTAGTCCTATCTACAATGACTTGACAATTTAATAGTGAGAGTGTAAAATAAAGGCAGCCACAGGCATGGGGTATTACAGTTGCAGCAACAGTCAAGTGATTTATAATATTGAAGACTCATAAATATTTGGAGCTTGATATGTTAGAATAAACCAAGGATTACTGATGAAGATTACAGTTGGAAGCAGAGGAATTCTGCCAGTAAATCCTTCCAGAAAACGTAAACCAATAGGATGTATTTCTTCATAACATGGGTTACATTGAGAAGGGTCTCGTTCTACTGTCAAACAGTGGGTGTTTCTGCACAACGCCACAGCCTCCTCTGTACATGTGGATTCCATGCTTCACAAAAGGAGAGCAGAGGTAAGCTTACAGATTGCCCTGTGTATCTACTTATGGTGCTCTGAAAATAGTAAAAGAAACCAAGCTGGATCCTGGACATTTTAGACAAATGACCTCAGAAAAACGCGAGGAGATAGCCTAAAGGAAGAGTGGTTGTAGCCTTTGATGTCACCGGAGTTGTAACTTAGAACATATAGCAATTAAGTCATGCCTCTGCATAAGTGGGAAGTGCCAACGTTTTTTATATTTACGTGCTGCAGAATGCAAAAATACCCATGTGTCTGTAGCATTTCTACTGTTTCCCCAGTGAATGCTTTAGATGTGCAAGCTTCTCTGGAAATACTAGATTTTTTTCAGAAGACATTGCTTCAAGCCCTCTAATGCCTCAGCCGAGTCTGCTTGTGGAAGTTAGAGGAGTAATCTTGGTGAACATAGAAAATATGTGTCAGCTTTGGATAGTTGAGAAAACCATATTCTAGCTTCTACGTAATCATAGGAGTCAGACACTATAGTCTGTTTAAATGGTTTCCAAATCTTTCAAAGTCAAGGGCCTTGCCATTTCAGAGGTAGGTATATTTCTCTTAACATGTTTTCATTGTGTGTTCTCTTTCTTTGTACATCGTCTCTAGAAATTAAAATGTGATTATTTGATTTAGAAAAGAAACACAAATGTGAATTTTTAAAGGATCATGTGAATAATACTAAATATGCCTTATTTTATGAAGTTAAGGAAATTTTCTGTCATTGAATTATTTGTTAACCACTTAATTGTTAAGAAGTGTTCAAATATTTTGATGAGTTTTGAAAGTGTAGCTCAACTCCCTAGTGCAGGTCAGAGCATGTGATGTATTTAAAATGTGATTTTAATAATTTCTAGCATTGAAATATTTATTTGGAGAAATCTCTCAAAGGAGCAACACTCATCTGTAGGCACTCTTGTCATATAAGAAACTGGTCTAAAATCAAGTGTGGCAATCATTTTACAAATTTGTCTTAAATGATGCCATTAACTTCTTTAAATTTTTAGGAGTTAAATCTTTGGCTTTTTAACAAATACCTACCTTTGAAACCGCAAGGTCTTTGACTTTGAAAGATTTGGAAACCATTTAAACAGATTATAAAATTTGACTTTGAAGTTTTAAGGATAAATGCTTGGCAAAATAACAAATATTTTCAAACATTTAAAAATGTTTGGGGGAGGTTTCCAAAGCAATTGTTTTCTGGCAAGCACTGTTTGGTCTCTTCTTTATCTCAAATGATGGACATTAGTAGCTCATTGGCTTTCCTGAAAACATTAGCAAATGTAGAACAATGTTGTTTCTAAGATGAAAATTAGAGCTTCATCTTCATGAACCCGTTACTCTCCATGTGTGTGGACACAACTGCCCAAATCCTCCTTGTGCTAAAAACTAAGGCAAAAACAAGTGCCCATAAGAGGAAGTCAGGGCATCTTCTCCTCAACATAGAGAAAAAAACATGTGTTTACATGTGTGTTAACCCAGGGGTCATCAGTGAACAGATAAGAGCTTCAGGGACTCAGTGGATACACTGGGTGTGGGTCAGTGACTGTCCCTTTTGCTGGGAAGGCAGGCATGAAATAGGTGTGGTGTTCAGACTCGTGCCTAAACTTTAAAGGTTATGTTTATGTTTTGGGTCAAAATAAATAAGTAGAACTTCTTAAAATAGTATTTTGGGGTGAAGAAGCTAGGAAGATGGTTTAGTGGGTAGATTATGGGTATTGAGTTTGGATCATCAGAACTCTTGTAAATCAAACTAGACATAGTAGTGATGGCCTACAATCCCAGTTTTCTGATGAGATTGGTGGAGGAGACAGAAAAATCCCTGGAAACTTGCAAGCCAGCTATCCCAGCACACCCTGTGAACAAGAGAGCCTCATAGTGGGAAATAAGGACAGACACCAGAGACTGTTTTCTGACCTCTACCCATGAGCTTTCATGGGCCCACAGTCACATGAAAACACATATATGTTGTATATACAAAAGATAGTATTTAGTACTTAGAAAGGCTTTGAATTTCTGAGTTATGCTTTACAAAGGCTATGACTTAGACTTTGTGTGGCCAAAATGTTTAGTAACATTTCCAAATCCTCACCAGCTAGAGTCAAGATAGAAACTATTAATATTATGTTAGGTGTTTTTGAGACAGACTGGCTCCTGACTCTCTGAGTAGTGAAGGATAGTCTCAGTGTCTTGAGAATTTTGCCTCTACCTCTCAAGGTCTGGGATTGCAGGCAGTTGGCTCCATGGCTGCTCAAAAAAAAATGGTATGACAGGAATCATTATGTATGCCTGTAGATCCCAACACTCAGGAGGTTGACAAGGGAGTTGAAGGCCTATATATAGCAAGATGCCATCTCCACAAAGCAACAACAAACATTTGAGGGGCATGAGAAGATGACTCAGCACTTAGGAGCACTGGTTGCTGTAACATGAGGGCCTGCTTCTTGGGGTTTCTGTCCTGCCTGGTTTCTGTCCTCCCACCAGGTCCCACAGCTGGTAAGCCCCAAAGAAATTACACAGAGGTCTATATTAATGATAAACTTTTTGGCCCATTATCTCAGGCTTCTTATTAACTCTTATAACTTATATTAACCCATTATTCTAGTATATGTTAGCCACATGGCTCACTACCTTTTTCAGTGGGGCAGATGACATCCTGCTTCTTTGGTGTCTAGACAGGACTGTGGAGGAAGCTTCCCTCTTCCCAGAATTCTCCTGTTCTCTTTGCCCCACCTCTACTTCCTGTCTGGTTGTCCCGCCTATACTTCCTGCCTGGCTACTGGCCAATCAGCATTTATTTAAAATATAATTGAGAGAATATAGACAGTTTTCCTGCACCAGGTTGCTCTTTCAGAGAACCCATGTTCAATTCCAAACATCCACAAGGTGACTCATAACCATCTGTAAATACTGTTCCAAAGAATTCAGTGCCCTCCTCTGGCCTCCATGGGCACAAATGCAGACAAGCACTCATAAACATAAACTAATAAATAAAATCTCAAAAAAAGGAAAAAAAACTTAAAACACTGGAAATATAGCATTTGTTTGTCAGGGCTCTGCAGGGACAAGGGGTCCTTTTCTCGCTGGTGCCCATTGTGTTTATACTCTTGGCATCTTTCTATACAGTTTATGTGGACATCGGGGTTGTAAAAGGTTAAAAAAAAGAGAAGAAATGGCACTTTTGGTGAGGCTGGATGAGATACCTCACACCTGTAATGCAAGCACAGGAAAGACTAAACAGAGGAACAGTCATGAGTTTGATGCCAGTCTGGGCTATTGAGCAAGACCCTGAATTAAAAATTAACACACTATCATCAGAAGTCAAGCGTTTTAAACGAGTTCCCTCTCTTTTTTTTTTTAAAGTGGACATACTTACAAAGATATCTTTTGCAAAAATCCATTCCTCTTCGTCATTCTCATTGGAAAATAATTCAGTATATACCTGATGCATTTTTTTTCAGTGTTTGGCAATAGTGTTCCTCAGGGGAAAGATGACAGGTGTCAAGAATCCCCTGGGAGTCTTGCCTCCAGCTCTGACTGTTGAGCTCTGCTCTGAGAACCCAGAAATGCTGTGCTCCAGGCATGCAGGCGCATAAGTCAACGGGACAGCCTTTATTGTTCTTGGGATTTGGAAAAGAAGGGAGAGAAAAGATGGGAGCAGTCGATTTGATGTACATTTGCATAGTGTGTCAAGCACTGTAAAAGATTCCTTCACATGTCATACCGCTACTGTGAGCTCTGCTGTTATTGTCATCATTTTATCTGAGAAAGTAGAGGGCTGGTGAAGTTGAAGCACTGTTAGCTACTGTACACGTTGCTGCAACACGACACCTGATGGAACTACTTAAGAAAGGGTGTGGTTTGGCTCTTAGTTCTAGGAGGGTACAGTCTATTGTGGCAGAAAGGCAGAGTGGTCACTTGCATGGGCAACCAGGGAGCATAGTGTGGACAGGAAGTGAGGCTGAACTACAAAACCTCAGTGCTCATCTCGGTTACCCTCTTTATCCAGAAAGCCTCCACATCCCAAACAGTGCCACCAGCGGGGACCAAGTGTTCAAACATATGAGTTTCTGGGGAACAGTGTGTGGGGAAAAATGCCCCACGTTGGGCACCTTTTGTGAACAGAGACTCTACTTTCGCTTTCCAGCCTCCCAGACTTGAATAATCACACAGAAACTATATTAAATGCAACGCTGTTTGGCCAATGATTTAGATATATTCTTAGCTAGCTCTTATATTAAATTAGCTCATTTCTTTCTTTTTTTTTAAAGATTTATTCGTTTATTATATATACAATGTTCTACTTCCATGTCAGAAGAGGGCACCAAATCTTATAGATGGTTGTGAGCCACCATGTGGTTGCTGGGAATTGAACTCAGGACCTCTGGAAGTGCAGTTAGTGCTCCTAACCTCTGAGCCATCTCTAGCCCATTTCTATTAATCTGTGTATCACCGCAAGGCTGTGGCTTACAAGTAATATTTTGACATTTTTCTCCTTAGGCAGCTACATTGCATCTCCTTGACTCTGCCTACTTTCTCTTTCTATCTCTATTCAGTTTTCCCACCTGGCTTTACTCTGCTAAGCCATTAGCCAAACAGCATTATTCATTAACCAATAAAAGCAGCACAAATATAGAAGGACATCCCACATCAGCAAACCACACTAAGCATCTAGCCATAGGTTGCCCAAGTACTGACAGCTACTTCAAAATATAAGTGTCTTCTTCTACCCCACATGTTTTTATTATCCAACCCATCACTTCCCACTATTAAAACTCATAAAAACCCATCTTACATTTTAACAAAAATAATTCATTTTATGTGCTTTTGGTAATTATTTAAAATGGACTCAATTTAATTGACTTATAAATTTAATTCCTAAAGCCATTCCATTGCCACTTCTGTTGCACGTGACAAGCAGACATTAATTTGTGCAGTGTAAGGCTTTCCTTTAATTCCTACTCTGACTTACCCCTGCCTAGAACACTTATACAGCTCATTCATGCCTCATCAGAGAGCTGCATATTCCTTTTGGGACCTTTACAACCCTGTTTAAAAACAAACTTCCTGGCCTTCCTTTTATCAATCCCCTAAGCAGCTCACAAAGCATCTGTGGAAATGGGGATGGTCATTCGTGCTTTTGTTGTTGTTGTTATTTAGTTTTCAGAATGTTTTCAGTGTTATCATAGTAATGCTTTAAATGTTTGTATCCAAAAATAAAAGTACACTCGAGTTTTATGGTCTGTCCACACTGAAGAATTTCAGTTTTTCCACAATGGAAGGAAGGTGCTCATGGTTCTTCCTGTTGGCTCCAAGGTAGGGTACATATGGCATTTTTTATTATAGAGAGCATTGTACATTCTTGTAAAAAGCAATATCCTGGCTTCCTATGGTTTTTAAAAGCATCAAGAAAAAAATCGGCTCAGAATAACACCAGTGAAACAGTTATTAAAATTTGGGGTGTGAAGTAGAACTGGAGAGATGGCTTTGTGTTTAAGAGCACTGACTGCTCTTCAAGAGGACCCACATGGCAGCTCACAAACGAAGCAGGCTTTTTCTTTTAGGCCACCAACCAAGTCCCAAATCATGATGCAGAGACTTATTAGTTGTGAATGGCCTACCGACCTTAGGCTTATTTCTGGCTAGCTCTTTTAACTTAAATTAACCTGTCTCTCTATCTCTGCCTTAGGGCTTTTTACTTGCCTTTCTTCTGTATATCCTTCACTCCTTACTGTGTCTGTTTGTCTTGTGTCTCCCTTGGGCTCCCCTCTTTACTCTGGTTCTTTCTTCTCAATTTTCTCTCTCCTATTTATTCTCTCTGCTTCACAGCCCTGCTTATCCTTTCTCCTGACTAGCTACTGGCTATTCAGCACTTTATTAGTCCAAACAGATGCCTTAGGCAGGCTAGGTGAAACAAATGCAGTATGTCTTTACCTGATTCATTGCACATGGATACAGCATGAAACAAATGCAGGGTAAACAAAAGTAACACACTTTACACAGTTAAAGTAATATTCTGCAGCATGAACAAATGAAGCACATCTTTGGTGAAAATAATATTCTGCAGGGGCTGGAGAGATGGCTCAGTGGTTAAGAGCATTGCCTGCTCTTCCAAAGGTCCTGAGTTCAATTCCCAGCAACCACATGGTGGCTCACAACCATCTGTAATGAGGTCTGGTATCCTCTTCGGCCTGCAGGCATACACACAGACAGAATATTGTATACATAATAAGTAAATAAATAAATATTTTTTTAAAAAAGAAAATATTATTCTACAGAACACAAATGTCTGCAATTCCAGTTCCAGGGGATTCTGTACCCATTACCAAACACCAATGCAAATAAAATAAAAATGAATAAACTTTTAAAAAGCGGGGCAGTATTTTCACGATTCTCATGTTAGCCACAGCTTTTGTTTCTCAAAATAAGTAAAGATTTCTTCCCTAGATAAGTGTAACTCCAGATAGGGACTCTAAACCAGTCTTGCTTGCAAACAGACAGTGTGGAGAAGTCTGAAATACTCCTTATTCCTTAAGTTGAAAACAAATTGCAAGCCTTAGAGTAATGGCAGGATTCCCTGGGTAGTTCCTGCTGCAAATAATGCTTTCAGCCAAGTGAGATGGCTCAACCCTTTAGTTCCCGAACTCGAGGCAGAGGCAGAGGCAGAGGCAGAGGCAGAGGCAGAGGCAGAGGCAGAGGCAGAGGCAGAGGCAGAGGCAGAGGCAGAGGCAGGTAGACTATGTGAGTTTGATCTATGTAGCAAGTTCCCGACCAGCCAGGGCTACATAGTAAGACCCTGTCTTAAATAATATGATGCTGCTGAGGCTTGAATTTGAATTGGAATTACATGTAGTACTGCTTCTAGCAAAATAAAGCTGAGTTTAGTAGCACCTGTACTGGTGAAAATATTTTTTAATCAATTTGACACAAACTATAGTCATCTGAGAGGAGAAAAGCTCAACTGGGTGTTGGTCTTCTTGTCTGACTGAGCCCAGGGTGGGTGGCGCCTGCCCCGCAGGTGATCCTTATAGAACAAGGCAAGCCAAGCAGCGTTCCCCCAGGGTCTCTGCTTCAGTTCCTGTCTCCAGGTTCCTGTTATCAGATTATCCAGGTTTCTTGGGTCCATGTCTGTCACAGCATCAGAGAAGCAAATTAGAACAGCATCTTTGCCAGTCTGAAATCACCTCCTCACCTCTGACTGAGGAGTCAGTTCGGTCCCTGAGACCTTTGGTCCCTAGTCACAAGAGATTTTTTTTTTCCTCTAATTTTCTAACACGTATTTGCATGTGGTAAGCGTTTCTATATAAGATACTTATATGGATCAATGTAACTTTGCTTCAAGTTTGGTATTTGAAACTGAATAGTAACCTTTGCAGTTGCATAGACAATATTGCCAAGTAGATGACAATAAGTTATCATTAAGTATTCGAATTGATGCTGGCCAGTGGTGGTGCATGTCTTTAAACCCAGCACTTGGGAGGCAGAGACAACTATATATATATATATATA
>NC_022017.1:17058245-17066630 GCF_000317375.1 Microtus ochrogaster
ATATATATATATATATATATATATATATATATATATATATATATATATATATGTATGTATGTATATGTATGTATGTATATGCATTGCCCAAATTAGAACTGTAAATCTATTATGTGTATATGAAGATATACGTACATACAGTCAAAAATAAAGTTTAGAGCATAAAATAGAAATTTAAAAGTTATGATTGCTACAGAGATCTCGACAGAAGGGAATAGGCTGAGTATATTTGCTATATGGGATTTATTTTTGTTCTTCAGCTTGGGAGCCAAACATTTTGTAAATTAATCTAACTTTAAAAATCTTAACTGTCAAAAGCTATGAGGTTTAAATCTGATTAAAGAGAATAAAATAGTTCAGCAGTAAATAATTTTCGAAACCAACCGCTGTCTCATTCTAGCTGCATAGTTGAAAGCTATCTGCCACAGATTAAAACAGGAGCACTTCCAACCCCATTAAACTTCCAGACTGTCAGTATCACTTTCAGGAAATGCTGTGTGTGGTATCATTGTGAATTAAGGGATAGCCCCGTATCAGGGCCTCTTCCCACAAGATGCTCTTCATGTGCGAATTCGTCTGTTCTCTTGGAAACAACTATATCACTGTACTGCCTTAATGATTTTAATCTTGGACTTATAACGAAGAAATCCAACTATAGAAGGTTTTGTCCATTGTAGTGGATGCTCTTCAGGGTGAAGCAGCTGCAGGAGGTTTATGTCTGAGGGACAAACTATGGCAAACTTTCGCAGAGATATTTCTGGAAGTCTCAAGAACAATAGTGCTGCCGGGGGTCAGATACAGTTTTTATTTAGATACTGTTGTATTAGAACTCTTTAACAAAGAGAGAGAAGAGAAAGGCTTCGTGTTGTACTCCTTGGAATATCTGTTTCCAGGGTGTTCTGACCTGACAAGCTAACATTCCTCTGCTGAGATCTTACTTCATGTTTTTGTCTTTCCTTTCATAACAGTATCCCAAAGGGAGTAAACATAACCATTAAAATGTTAGTTTAAAATTCTCCACCAAAACGGCTCTGGTTAAGATTGTCCAGTTATCAAAATTTAAATCTACTTCATCAGCATCACATACCAAGCTTTAGTTTTGAGTGAAAAGCCAAACAAGGCAGATACATGTATGTAATAATAATTCAATCAATACTGAAAACGGAATTGACAATTTGCAACTGTCAGTTAACCAGAGGAGACGGTCCAGTCCAGCCGAGCGTCTGGAATTTAATTCAAGCCGCTCTGTCTGTTGCACTCCAGTGCTCCGCAGACAGTCTTGCTTCTCTTAGTAGAGATGAGGTCTAGCTTGTGGTAAGTGGAGATTCCAGTCCTTAGGGGTAAGACACACTTTCTGTGACCTCAGCTCTCCTGAAACAGAAAGATCGGGTGAATCCTCCTACCACTCGGTGAGCTGCCCTTTGTTAGCCTTATGGACAATCTAGCTATTACCTTATATAGAGTAAGTAAGCCATTGGAGCTGTGTGTGAGCCATGTATCCATGAGCATTTACACCTTCAACAGATGGACCTTTCTATTATAAAGACAACAGGAGTTGATTTCGTCTTTAGAAGTGAAATAATCATTTCATCTGATCATTTGATGCCTTCTAAAACTTATTTTTAACAGAAAGAGTCAGGGGACTGGGGATGTAGCGCAGTGGTAGAGCACTTGCCTGGCACACCCAAAGCTAATATATAAAAGAACCAGCAGTGATGGCACACACTTGTAATCCTAGTGCTTGGGACTCAGGGTGGGGGGTCAGAAGTTCAGGGTCACCCTCTGCTACATAGAAAGTTCAAGACCAGCATGGCTGAATATAAGAGATTTTCTTAAAATTAGGAAATAAGTAAAATTTAAAATTAAAGAAAATTTGTAGGCCAAGCTAAACAGAACAATAGTACCTTGCTTGGTTTTGTTCAAGGTTGTTCAGTGTATTCTCTTACTATAACTGCTGTATATCTTATTGTCATTATCAACATACTCCAAGTTAATGAATACATTAAGGCACTAAAATAACCAAATGTCTGAGAAAAAAAAAACTCAGGTTATGTCAACTTGGGTTTTATTTCCTAGTAGCTGAAAAACTAAATGGCCCAATTTTTAGCCATTTACGAAGAGGTTTTGAAAATGCATCTTTTTATATAAAGGTTTTACAATTATATTGCAAAATCGTGAGGTTTCCTTCTTGGTGTGTTTTTCTTATCTTTCAATGAGACGGATGTGAAAGGAGCAGTGGTTCAGCTGTTAACCTATAGTTCTAATTCTTATTTACTGACCCGGAATAAATAAATGGTCTTATTAGAAGCCAATTTTCAGAACTGGTTATTGGCAAATTTATTTATCCAAGTCATTTCAGAGAACTGGTGATGATATAGTCACCCCCTCACCACTCCCTTTCTGCAGATCCTTCCTCTTTTTCGTCTTTATCAGTTCCTCTTCTATTTTCAGGCAATCTTGTCGGAGTTTGTTGTTGTTTCCAGAGGAAGGGAGCATGCACTGCTTGTCTTTCTGTGTCTAACTTCACCCACAAGCCCAACTCCAGCTCCACCCGTATTTCTGAAAACACCATGTCTTGTTCGTCTTAATGGCTGGAAACAAAGGCACTCTGTGCACGTAGCAGGCTTTCTTTAGCCACTTCTTGGCTGATGGGCACCTACCTCATTCTGCGAAGTGGCTACACAGGTCTCTCTTGAGGGTGTTAACTTCATTTCCTTCAGGTGTACAGCCAGGAGTGAAACAGTTGAACCATAAAGTAGATGTGGATTTGGTTTTCTGAGGGACTTCCTACAGTTTTTCATAGTGATTACATTAACTTATGTGCCAACAGTTGAATATTAGTTTCAATATTTGTTCTTAGAGAAGTATAAATACAATTTACATGACAACATAGAAAAATACCCCAACTAAAGAGTAAAGTACGTATGCATTTGCATATGTATATATTTATATATTATATATTGCACATTTATATTCATAGAGAATACTATACTAAGGCAATTGAAATTCACATTTGCAATTTTTATAGTTTTAATTTTGATTTCTCTTCTATCCTACAGACCAGACTTCAGATTTTTTTTGAGGTAACTAGTTATAGGACCTTCAAGGACTAAAATGAAAATGATTATTGGTGTGTTGTTGCCTGTTTTTTTCCTGGGGAGGCAGGAACAACTGTCTATTCACCCCAGATACAGCACTAGCTGCAGGGCAAAGGGAAGATTCCACCAAAGTCTTGCTCAACCAGCCAGTGATACATAGGTAGCTCTATCACTGTCAGGGACAACTCACTAAAGCGGAATCCTGAAGCTCCTTGCACAAGCTTCTGGCTGCTCTGCCGGTCTTCTGTCCCTAGGAGTCGCGCATTGTTTATGTAATCATGGAGGCAGGCTTCCCTGGTCTTGAGACTTCACTTTTGTAAACTTTTCGACCCAGTGTCTTCTTCTCTCAAGAAGGGAGTTTCACTTCAGAGCAACTGACCACACAGCATATGTAGGAAACAAGGGAATTTTGAAAGTTCCATTTCAGACCTGTTAGGTGTCTCCAGTGGACTCTGAGTGATGTCAGAGAAGCACAAGGGAGTGAATGAACCCGCACTCCTCTGGTCTATTGTGTACTGCAATTATCTCTTCTTCATAGAAGAGGAAAGTGAACAACTTGTAATGCTTTAAATTGGGAAAAAGTGATTCTGAGGCCTTCCTATTTTCCATGCTTCTCTTTGGTGCATCTGTTCTTGGCTTGTTTATTATCCAAGAGAAAAAAGACACAGAGAAAAGACGAGTAGAGGCAGAGGAATGAGAAGCAGGGTGTGTAAGAAGGGAACTGTGAGAACCAACCTAAGCATGCATATTCTGAATTAAAGATTCTTGAAGATTAGGAGGAGACAGATTGTCTACTATTATAAAACGAGACACTCAGAAAAGAGCAAAGCCGCTTTTATAGAGGAAATGAAGGTTACGCTCAGTATTGAGCAGGGTAAATGTGCCATGGCGTTGGTGAGGAAGGAAAGGGTGTGTGTAGGCATCCTAGGTGGGGTAGGTGGAGTACTCTCCAGGGAAAGACATTATAACTGTCTCATCCACTGATCTCCGTCTTTGCCATTTACTGACCCCCATAGGCAGCACGGAAAATGTCCTTAAACCTGCCCCCACTTAAAATCAGTGTGCTGTTCTGTATTCTTCTGGTTCTTTACTGATTCATATGGTTTTACAACTTTCATAGTGTTATAAATGCTCTTAGAAGTTTTGTTTAATCATTTCTTCACATAAAGAAAAAGTATCTCACTTTTGCCTTCACAAATGTTATCTTACTTATGTCACATAAAAATGGACATCTGTACAGGGCCGGTTCTGCATCACTGAGGTGGACAGCAATAGATGTATTTTAGGGCTGTTGTGTTAGTACTAGCTAGCATGCATATTAATTCTCCCAATGTCAGTATGCTTCGTGCAACTGTCAGAAAGGATACAGTTCTGGATTAAACAAGTTTATAAACATCTGGAGAAGCAAAGGCTCTCGCGTGTTAGATCAAAGCAAACTCTACATCCTCATTTGATTTTGTTCAGCAGTTTATGGTTTTAAAACTAGTCAAAAAGTATCCAGAATTGAGCGGTTGATTTTTCTATCATCTGTACTGAAATAACAAATAACCTTTTTCTATAATTCCTTGCAACAATTTTGTAAAAGGAAGACTATACCTTTCTAGAGTTAATTCTTCTCAGTATAGAATATTACTGTTTTGAACACTGCCTGGCCCATTAGTTCCAGCCTCTTATTGGCTAACTCTCACATCTTGATTAACCCATTTTTAATAATCTGTGTAGCCCCATGAGATGGTTACTTACCAGGAAGGATTCTAGCCTACATCCGTCTGGGGTCAGAGCATCATGGTGACTGTCTGACTCGGCTTTTTTTCCCCAGCATTCTGTTTTTTCTACTCCGCCTATTTAAGCTCTTGTCCTATCAAAAGGGCCAAGGCAGTTTTTTTTTATTAACCAATAGACATATGACCCTCCTCCATCAATAGAATATTCCTGTTCTAGAGTTAATTCCTATCAGTATAGGCTGCAATCTCCCGGATTAGGAAGCTTCAGGTCACCTGAAGGCCTGGAATGGCTCTGTTTTATCACATGCAAGCTGTGCATTTCCTTCAAATGGCCTGTTTTGTTTTTAATAGAAATTTTTATTCAACTCATTTGTAAACAATATTGATTTGGAATACTTGATGCTTATTTGCCATTGTTGTGTCGGAAGCAGCTTGTGTTCTTGTGATTGTGAACCATCTTCATCCATTAGAGGAGAGGAAGGGAATTGAGATAGAGAAGGAGATGACAATAGAGGCAAATGGTGGGAGTGATCAAAGCATGCTGTAGACATGGATGAGAAATGATTATGGCAACCATGGTTCTGAATGAGCAATACTCAAGCTTTGAAAGACTGTAGGAGATGCAGGTGACTTTTAAGAAGATATCATCGACAAGAATGCGAGACAGGAGCTTTATGGCATTAATATAATTCCAAGGGAATAATCAGATATCAGTGTCTTAGAAGTTGAGAGAAAAGAGCAGATCTTTCTGTGGCACCAGAGGAAACGATCGCTGTGTTTTGTGGGTTTCTGTGAGATGGACGACTTCGTGCAGTTTTCCCATCCCAGAACGCAGTGTGGTTTGGGTGAAGAAGGGAGTAACGTTTCACTATTGTTTATGGTGTCGCCGCCTCTTTCCAATGAAAACATAATTCTTTGCATAGCATCTTCTCTTTTACTTCAGAGAAATCCCCACATGGCATTCATCAGACGTGATAAAATGCTGCAGTTACTCTTCCTCAGAACTTGGGGGGAAAACAGATCTGTATTTGTTCAGAACTCAAAAGAAAGAGTTTTATTTTAAGTCCATCCAAAGCATAAATCACTTTGCAAATGTTTGATTCTGTAGTTTTTGTAGCTTAGAGGAGTGTGTGTGTGTGTGTGTGTGTGTGTGTGTGTGTGTGTGAGCTCGCACACACTTATTTGTGTGTATAGACAAATTTGGAGCCTTTAGAGAAGTAAAAGAACTTGGGATAGTTAATCTAAGAAAGAAAATAATGGGCATTCTTTAACATTAAAGAGTGAGGACCAACTTTATGTGACAGACTTTGTTGATTTCCCATGGGAGCCTTTACCTCTTGGGAGGAGTGGATGGGAATGGTCTTGGGGGGGGGGCAGGTGGGAGGCAGGGGTGGGAGGAGAGGGACAGAACTAAGGATGGAATGTAAAATGAAATTTAAAAAAAAACAACAAAAGGATGAGAAATATTATTGTACCTTGAATTTTCATGATCATGAAGTTGGAGAGATGGCTCAGCAGTTAAGTGCACTGGCTGATCCTTAATGCCTAAGGCAGCTCACAACCATTTGTAGCTCTAGTCTCAGAGCATCCAGTGCCCATTTCTGGCCTCTGCAGGCACTGCACACATGTGATACACAAGCATATATGAGGTTAAAACACCCTTACACATAAAGTGAAGTGAAAAAAACCTCACACAAACCGTGATGACAAGTTGTGTAAGACAATATTTGAAAAGAGAGTATTGATTAAAACTGGGTGTTTCATAATGTAAGAAGAGAATGAATTAAAGGCAAAAGAGTGGTACTGCCATTTCTTGAACAAATAAGAAATATACTTTAAGTTATATTTATTAATTTTACTTTTATAAAAATAAAAATTTTCTTATGAAATTGGTTTATAAAATTGGTTTACATTTAGGGTGTGTATAGTGATGGTTTGAATTAACTAATCATAGTTTAGATAACTCCAGTAAATTAAAATAAGGTGGAATAAAAAGAGTAGGAAATGAATAGAAAACTGTTCTGTTTTCTGAAGAGTGGCTTTTTGGTTCATGCCATGTGAGTCTGCATTCCAGACTAGACTGAAGTCTCAAGTTCAGTCTCTTTTCTCCCGTTGCAATTGTTTTGTAAAGGAGCTGATTATTCTCAAAAATACCTGTAATATTCTGCATGATTGAACAGTCTTAATTGCTGAGCCATCTCTCCAACCTCTTTAATTATATGTGTGTGTATGTGCATGCATGTGTGTGTACACATGTTATAAATATATAGAGAATACAATATCCAACATTATCACAACCTGTTACATATTTCTAAATGAATCAAATGTCCACTCCTCTTTTAAAAGACTGTTTTACTGTATAAGTTGGAGGGCTGATGATAGACACTCCTTCCATACTGATGCAATAAGAGTTGTCTAGGGCCCGTGTCTACCTTGCTTGACTTTTCTCTGGTCCATCTATCATGGTAAAGTTATCAGGAGCATCTCAGGGAACTCAGAAAGAAGAACAGCAAAAGAGGAATCTAATATATCTTATATTTCATAAGGATCCACATGGGTAATAGAACTATGTTGGACAATCCATATTCCTCTTATGTGGATCTTATAGGGAGTTTATAGGAATGGTGTTTTAGCCTCTCTTCCCAAGGGGAAGAAACTGACATTAAGGCAGTGTTCTATGACAAAGCCCAAGCTGTCTACCACACTGCACTGGACTCATGCCTGGAATTATATTTTCAAAGCTTTTGTTGTCTCTATCGGGTGACTGCTAGTACGGAGATGTGCAAAATACAGAAATAATGTGTGAAGAAAACAAAGCTGCTTTCTCAGTTGGCTCACAATGCTGAGTGATCATGGGGACATTTTGTTTTTATGGAGAAAGATCAGATCTTAGTGTAAAAGTGTGATAATACATATGTACAAAATGGTGACCCTGTGTACAAACCAGATTACAGGTTTGGGCATGACATTCAGCTAGTTAAATACAGTCTTTAACTTTAGTAAACCTAAATCTTTATGTGCCAGAGTTTATGGTTAGTACAGTTTAGATAGTCAGTACTTTTGTGGAAGGAATGGCTGCTTTATAATGCCAGTATGAATTAATTTACATTGGTAAATTTTGAATTCTCAATAACTGGAAATACCAGGCCATTGGGTAACAAAAATGTTGAAGCAATAGGGTTTTTCTTACTTCATTTTGTACTTTTGGAGATAAGATAATAAAAATACATTATACATTGAGTGTATCTGTATATCTTCTGTAGTGCTCAGCTTCTTGTGGTAAAGGTGTAAAGTACCGGGAGGTCCTTTGCATTGATCAACTCCAAAAAAAATTAGAAGAAAAACATTGCAGTCATCTGCAGAAACCTCGAACTCACAAAGCTTGTAGATCGGGACGGTGCCCTTCATGGAAAGCTAATAGATGGAAGGAGGTATGTGGCGTTTTCAACTATCACATGATGTATCTATTTATATCTATCTATCTATCTATCTATCTATCTATCTATCTATCTATCTATCTATCTACCTACCTACCTACCTACCTACCTACCTACCTACCTATC
>NC_022017.1:17067520-17080327 GCF_000317375.1 Microtus ochrogaster
TTATTTATTTATTTATTTATTTATTTATTTATTTATTTATTATGTATACAATATTCTGTCTGTGTGTATGCCTGCAGGCCAGAAGAGGGACCAGATCCCATTACAGATGGCTGTGAGCCACTATGTGGTTGTTGGGAATTGAACTCAGGACCTTTGGAAGAGCAGGCATAAGAGGTTAAGGCAGTGCTCTTAACCTCTGAGCCATCTCTCCAGCCCTCCCCCACCCCCCCACACACATAGTTTTTTGATGGACAGTTGGTGTTTGAGGGGTACCATGTCATCTCATTGATACTGAGAAAAAACTCCTCTAGTTTCACCACAGAACAGGCAGCTTCTGCAAAAGGTTGTTCTGCTGGGAACTTGGTGATATTTAACTGATCTCTGAAGTGAAAAGGGTAGAATAAGATTATTCTATTGTCTTCCTAAATTGTCTACTAGGTTGGCCCTGACCAAGGGAGATAAAAATTCAGGAATTTTTCCCCTAGGCACAGACATTGTCCATGTGGATAACAGTATCATACTTGGGACCTGCCACATTGAGGAGTCTGCTCAGGGTGGGGTTCACAAGCAAAGCTGGGATTCCCTAAACACAAATAAAAAAAAAGGTCTTGTTTCTAGGAGAGCATATGTGTACTGGGGTGGTCAATTCATTTGTTTGTTTTAATGAGTCAACTATTTAAATTGCCTCTAAAGCCACACATCTGGAAAGCAGACACAAATGATCTTGTATTTCAATGTTTGTCACTGTTAAGCAGCAGTAATTAGCATACACCACTAAATACACTAGGAACATTATCAGATAACCAATGAAAGGTACTCCTTTCTAAGTCATTTGAACTAATCTGATCAGCAGTTTTCCAAATGTGTCTTTGGAGCTGAGGTCTCATTCAGGGTGGCAATAAAAATGATTATTATTATTTTAGAATTATATTATTTTATAACAAATATATTAAAGCACTGCTACAGTTTATGCAATTGGGACAGAGAAGCAACCAGTGATTATCTTGTGCATCCCTCTGAAAGTATGTATGTGTAGAACACATTACTATTTGTAGTGTGAGGGTAGCCTGAAACTATTGGCTTCATAAGAGTATTTTTATAGAATAAATCGAACAGTAAGAACCACACAAGTGGCCATTTGTTTCTGACAGAGACTTGGGGATGGTGTAGGTGAATGGAGCTAATTTCAATTACAAAGGAAAACAATGTAAAAAGAAGGCAGATTCTGTACAGATCGTCTGTATCTTTCTTGGTGTTAACATCCATCCTTGCCGCTGAAGCCTATTCCTTTAGGAGAGCTTGCATTGTTTCATTTTTTAGCATAAGTCAAGCCACCTTGGAAAGATGATGTGTTTGCTTTTGTGGGGCAGATAGTCAAAGGCCAAAAAAGACTCCCTGTGATGCAATCATGAACAGATGTAGCAGAGAAAGGTATTTGGGCCCCACAGGAATGTTGGTGACCCAGAAGAGTAAATCATTCTCCTACTTCACAGCCACACCCCTTGGTCCTACCTGAGCTCAACTTGAGAGTTGTGCACCATGTATGGGAAATATCTGTGGATTTGGTTGTCCAAATGTGGTTGTGCCTTTTTAGTGTTTCACCCTCTTTAGGAGAGCTAATCTGCTCTTTTTCTGCAGAGAGACATACTAGTCCTCCACATGTAACAAAACCACAATGTGACAAGTGTAATCAATGAAGATTACACTTTGATAACTAAATTTGATAGCAAATCCTTTGATAACTAAGTCACCACGTTCAAAATAAAAGAAATTTGGCCACGTGTGAAGTAAGGTGCTTGGTAAACAGCATATCCATTGTCTTTGAGAGAGAGAAGATAGTAGCCTGAGATAGTGCTACAGAAGTAAGCATGGGGTAGGGTTCAGACTTACATGTTAAAGACAATAGGAAGTCATACAAGATATTAAGAGACACTCATATCTTAGCTCACACTATAAGGACGTAGATGATGGCCACCATATACCTAGGGAAGCCATTGTAGGTCTGAGAAAAGATGGTGATGGAACCCTGAGTTTAATTACTCATCTCCTCTTGATCAGGGCCAACATGCTGGGCAGATTAGAGAGTTATTAAAAGGGTCTCATTCTATTCCATTCAAGCCCCTGAACAAGGTGGTCGTGATAAAGATTCAGTAGCTACTTGTTAGACAGAAGAATTGAGAGAGCCTACTGAGTGACAGACGCACTGTGGGAGGAAAGTAAAAAAGACAAGCAAATTCAATATTTCTATTCTGAGTCACTCTGTACATAATAGTAATCTTCACCAAATATATAAGACTAAGGGAGGACATTTAAAAAGTATAATTTATTCAGTCAGACAAAATTTGATGTAGAAAACAATACTGGGGTGTAAATTCTTTTTATGGCATCTCTGGGCATATTCATTTTAGGGAAGATGTCCATGTTAAGAATATAGTATTCTATATTCTTATATAGCTATTTAAAGCCTCCATGAATTTTTTTCTAAGCTGCACTATGATCAAAAGACAAAACCAACTCTGTGTTTTCTTTACTTAAAAGAAATACTATTTGTTTGGTAGAACTTCTTGCTTAGAAGTGTTTTGTAAACTAAGTTTTTCCAAGGATTCTCTTTCAAGGTTACAGTAAGGATCTTATCCAAATACAATTTATATTTCTAAGATTGTCAGTAGGTTTTTATAACTACAAAACAGGACTACTTTATAGGCTAGTCATTTTTTGTAAGATGTTCAGATGAGCCAGACTGCATCTTGATATGTCTGTCTACCTAGTATTATACATGCTGCAAAGCATACGTTGTTACCTCCATACCAAAAGCCAGATGACTTTCTGGTGAACACATTTAGTGAGTTGGCAGAATTCAATAGCCTATGTATGCCCTGTAGGTCAACGTAAATGGAAAGAATATGCACGGTATTCAGAAGTGAGAAGAAAGAATGTGTCTTTGGAGTTTGACTGGGCAGCCACTCAGGTGAAAAGCCGCTGTGGTCTGTGAGAGTGATCTGAGCCACTGGTTAAGTTCAGATCTTAGCCTTGGTGGGATTTAAATATTTTTCTTATTACAAAACATATCTTGAAGTAGGACATATGGGGTTAGATGTCATGGGGTGCTTGAAATTTCAAAATAGGGAGCTTGAAAAACACTAGATATTTCTTTCTTATATTATCTCTGTTGAGAATACCAATGAGTCTTCAAACATTACTCTATGTGACCACAAATCCTTTCTGGAATAACAGGGGACAAAGACAACCAAAAGCACGATTAATAAACATCCTTCATCCTTCTTTGTGTTTTGCTAATATTGACTTAACGTTCTCTGTTATTGTCAGTATCTGCTTTTAGATATAGCTGGATCTGGGAACACCTGACATCCCAGAGCTGAAAACTGGCCGAGTCTCCGTTGCTAGGAGGCAAGTCAGTGAGGACTCAAGAGAGAGAGAGCAAAGCTTCAACTGTCCTTCATCAAGCTAAAAGTTTCTGTTCCCCCAAATTCATATGTTAAAATCCTGCCCCTACAAGTAATGTTGTTGGACGTAAGGACTTTGGAAAGTGAGTCGTGAGGGTAGAACCCCTGTACTTAATATTATCTTCCATGTGAAAGGGGCCTTAGAAAGCTCCATTTTACAGACATCAAATATCCCGGTGCTTTCATTATGAGCTTTCCACCTGTGAGATACAAATGTCTGTTATTTGGGAGCCTCCTATAGGTCATATGAATCGCAGCTCAGATGAGGAGGGAAAGTGGCAGGTGATGATGATGTTACCGTAACAAGTACCAAAGTGAGGATGTGGATTTGGTACTGGGTACCAGTGCAGGGCACGGGGAGCCTGGAGGCATGCATAGTAAAGGTTGCACTGCTGTGTCTGAGGCAGGGCAATCCCGGTGAGCACTGGGGAAGAAGAGCAGAGAGATGACATGAGAACTCCAGGCTTAGAGAATCTCTGAGCGACTGAATGGATGAAGTGCTTGTAGAAATATGGACAGAAACAAATGCTCATTAGTAATGCTAAAAAAAATGAGAACTGAAGGACCAAGATAAGGTTGTCTAAATTTATCATTTATTCAAGCTTTTCCAGAATGCTGCTCATAGAAATATAATCAAGATTCAAGAGCTTAGCAAATATTTAGACCTCCAACAGGTTCAAATTATAATGAGTGTTGCACATAAAAATATCAATATAACAAAAGTCTTAGAAATTATTGTTCAGTGGAAAATAATTAGCATGGTAATAGAATTTCAGTCTCATTTAGAACAATATGATAGCCTTGTGTAGACATTAAATATGTTTAACTCAGCCAAGGGTTGCCACACTGGGATGCCATCTAGTATACCCTAATTTAGTTGACAGTTTCCAGAAAACTTGAAATACTTTGTGAATAACAGCTTAAAAAAAACTATGTATTTAAATAGACTCTCTAGATAAGAAAATGGTAAACACACTCTTCTTAGTGATTTTCTCTCTAATGTATGATACAGTATCGGGACAGGTTCACCACAAATAAGAAAATGTGCAATGTTCTCTTTTGTTGTTGATATGCGATTCGGTGTTGGCTAGCTACATTGTTCAGATCCTCTGGGCTCCTTTGTAGTGCTCTGTGACCTGTGGCTCGGGGCTGCAGCGGAGGGAGGTGTACTGCAGATTGAGAGGCACAGGTCCAGTGGCTGAAGACATGTGCGATCCAACTACCCGGCCTCAGCAGCATCAGCAATGCTGGCACCAGGACTGCAGGAAGTACCAGTGGACAACTGGAGCCTGGCTAGATGTGAGTGGCAACATGAACTTTGTCTTTTCCATTGCTTCTTACTTTTTAAAAACTTTATTATTATCATCTTGTGTGTGTGTATAAATGTGTGTGTGTGTATGATGTGAGGATGTGTAAAAGCTGCTGCGTGTTTGTTTTGGCGCATGTGTGGGAGTTAGAGGACCTTGTGTGGATTCTTAGTGTTAAATTCAAGTTGCCAGGCTTCTTACACTCTATTACTTTATCTTCTGAGCCATCTGTTTTGCTCTCCCTTCCTCTTCTCCCCTCCCCTCCTTTCCCCTCTCCTCCCTTTTCCTGTCCTCTCCCCTCCCCTTCCTTTTCCTCTCCTCCCCTCCCCTTCCCCCTCCCTTCCCCCCTCCTCCCCCTTTTCCTGTCCTCTCCCCTCCCCTCCCTCTCCCTTCTCTCTTCTCTCCTTCTCCCTCCTCTTCCATTTCATTCTCTGTCCTGTCTTCCCCTACCCACTTATTTTGAGGCAGAGGCTCCAGTAGCCTTGATTGCCCTGGAACTCCTGCTCCTCCCACCGCCCCTCCGGAGTTCTGACTTTGCAATTATGCACCACTATACTCATGTCTCAACAAGCAAACTTGCAAAGACACTGAACCTAGGAAACGGTTACTGGTTTTTCTCATCGCACTTCCAGTGTTCAACATCCTGTAAGAAAAAGGAAACCTACCGTCTAGTGAAATGCACAGATGGACAAAACATCCAAGTGAATGAAAGTTTCTGCGACCCTTTAAGGAAACCTCTTTCATTCAAAAAGTGCAGGAACCCTCTCTGCAAGTATATGGTGGTGACAGGAGACTCATCTCAGGTAAGGTGTCCTTGGCTTCTTTCCCTTTTGTTGTCCTGAAACACCCTGACAAAAAAAGAAGCCTTCTTGATGAGGGATTAGAGTTACTCTTATCTGTGGATGCAAAAGAGGGATTTAGAATACTGTTGGGAATTAAGCTGGTTCAAGAAAGTGGATTTATGACTTTACCAGTTGTAGGTAGTTCACTACTTTACTAGTAGTGACTAGTTTACTAGTAGTTACTACTGACCTAGTATCAGGACATGAATTCTGACTTAGTAAGTGGGTCTTAAGACCAATTAGACAACTGCTGGTTACTTCCAAGATGTGTGGCACTGTCTCACCCTTGAGCATATCTTGCTGGTTGTTGTTATGGTTCATAGACTTTCCCGCAGGATAGGACTTAATTACTCTCTAACACTATGAGATCTTGTTTGCAGGGAAGAAGCTTCCAAGTCAGTTCTAGCTCTATCCCCCCAAGTCGTGTGGTATCTTCAGCAATAGGGTCTCACCTTCATGGTTAACCAAGGGCATTGGCAGCAGCCTGTATTGTTTGGGTAGAGGTTTCTAGGCTCCCCTAATAGATTAGGTTTCCCATACTTGTCAACTTCTTTATACACATTTTAAATTTTGATGTCAATTATCCTTTTGCTATCATGGTTCTTTGGGTTTTGGGTTTTACATCTATGAAAATCACTGCCTAGTTTTGGCCAGAAGGATGTACACTTATATTTTCTTCAAAGTCTTATCATTTTAATTCATCTACTTAGGTCTGATACATTTTGACTATTTTCATTTAAGATATGAAGTCATCACCTACATCTATAATTGCACATGGCTGCCCCTACAAACCCAACATAAACCAAAGAAGAGATTATTATTCCCCCATTGAGTTCACTTGGCATCTGTTGAAACTCAGCAAGCCACAACATTGTGATTGATCTTTTCACAAAATTCTACACCAATATGGCAAGGTGCTTCTAAGAGTCGCAGCAAAGTGTAAGGAACTCAGCCTATCCAAATGCTCCTGTGAAAGAAAGAACACATGGATTTCTGAGTTCTTTGAAGTCTTCAGATTTTATTGTGTGAAAACCCAAGACTGTCAGAATGGCATAAGGACAGGACACTATGTCCAATAGGCAGAATAGAATAGCTCAAGGATGGAAAGAAAGATTGCTCACAGGCTCCTCAGAGGCAAAATCTAGGCTGAATCTTGCTGTTTTGTATTTTGTGGCATGACTCTGTATAAGCTGCCTAAGTGTCTTTGCACCTTGGCTTCCCCACCGTGAATGAAGCCAGTCAATTGAGTTGATGTAGAACTGATATGCATGATAGATATATAGCAACTGACAGACATTAGGCCTTGGGCGAGTTCCAGGACTCCCGATTTCCTTACCAGTGTGCATTTTTCAGTGTGCAGGTAACTGCGGGTTCACTAACCCACAGAAGATTACATACTGCACCAGGATCCGGTCCTCTAAGAAGCATGCATCCCATCAGCTTCAGCCTGTAGCCTATGGAGAATGTCCCATGAAACCTTCTCCTCATGTGTACAGTTGCGACATTCGAAGCTGTTTGCATGTGGCCACTTGGAAAGTGGGGAAATGGAGCAAGGTCAGTCCAGAATTCTGAATGTAAGGCCCTTTGCATAAGGCTTTTCAGAGGTGGAATGCCTGGTAATGTGTATTTTAAGTAAATCTTCCAAGTTATTTTCTACACCATTGTCTGAAAAAATCACTTTATTTGATTTTTGTATAAATATCTTATCATTTCTGTCTGTATTCTAACTTTCTTATAAGAAGATAGCAATATTGCTCATTTGTAGTCCTTGGAGAACATGCATAGTGCCTTGGACTTTATGTAGGTACTTCAGAAATATCAGCTAAGTGAAGTAGTTTTCTCTAATATGTCTATAATACGTATTATTTACCCTACATTCTATTCATCAACTTAATGGAAATACAATAACATTACTTTGTAAATTCATCATAAGAAAAACCTCTAAGTAGCTGTAATGATGGTAATAAATGAGATTAGTGTTTATTAAGTATTTGCAGTGTGCTATGTATACATAGGCCGTTTTAATAAGGCTCATAAAGGAATGTTTACTGAATGTTTGTCGTGTGCTGATGATACAACTGTACGAGATAAATAGCAAGAAAGCAGCACCTGAGAAACAACGGCTGCAGGCTCACACTAAAGGATTCTTTTTCTCCACTCTGGTGACTACCCTTCCCCGGAATATTTTTGTATCCTCCATAGTTGTAACCAGGACTGACCCTCACTTTGATCTTAAAGAGTCTAGTCTTGGAGAGGGCAGTATGGGTTTCCTGGCCTTATTACTTGTTATCTATTTTACCTCCGACTTTACTGTGTTGACAGTGCTCAGTCACTTGTGGAAATGGGATAATGGAGAGAAGAGTAGAATGCAGGACTGAAAACGGTTGGCCCAGTGACTTATGTTTAAAGCCTTTAAAGCCAGATGCTCAAAAGAAATGTTATGCCAATGACTGTAAGTAATAGATTCCAAAATCTACCCAGCATCAAGTGTCCCTAAGTTTCAGCTGAAATGATAAACCAGATCTATGCAGCTGTCATGTTCTGCCACACACTGCCAGACCTTCAGAGCACAGCAATGATTCTGAGGGTCAAGTCCATGCTGCTTGGGATTTGCTCAGGGTTGATGTGTCACATGACTTTATCCTTGAAGGTAAATTATTCGCCACCTGCAAAGAAATCCAAGTTACAAAGAACATTACCAAAGATGGTGACTACGACCTTAACATCAGGGGGAGAACAGTGAAGGTATTATGAAAACCATTTCTAATTGATGTTTAACTGTGATCCTGTCTTTGGAAAGTGTTTTCTAGAGATTTGTGTATTCCCTGTAGATCCATTGCTCGGGCATGCAACTGGAGAACCCTAAAGAATATTTACCACTTGTCAAAGGGGAAGACAACTTTTCTGAAATATATGGCCTGAGGTATGAGATGCTTTGTTCTCTCTGTTCACTGTTAGGGTCCTCAGGTACTGAGTCTTTGGCACAGCATTGAGATTGTCACCTGTAGGACATGAAATTGAGAAGGAGGTGGACGCATTAGGACCTTAGCCAAGTGTGACCCTGTAATCACAAAGAGGGGGAGTGTGAGACAATACAAAAGGGATAAGTTAAAGACCTTTCTATTTTTATAGAAATCCAACTAATTTTAGCAACAAAAACTGGGATAGTTACATCTCAATTTTTTTAGTAATATTCTTTGGATTTCTCACTAAGGATTCTTCATGTTAGTTGTCTTAGTTAGGGTTTCATCGCCGAGAAGAAACACCATGAACACACCAACTCCTGTAAGGAAAGGGAGCTTGCTTAGAGTTGCCGATGCTTAGTCCATTATCATCATGGCAGAGAACATGGTGGGATGCAGGCAGACATGGAGCTGGAGAGGTAGCTGAGAGTCCTAGAACTTGCAGGCAACAGGAAGTTGACTGAGACACTGGGTGGTATCCTGAGCATAGAAAACGTTAAAGCCCTCTCCCACAGCGATGCATTTCCTCCAATAAGGCCATATCCACGCCAACAAAACCACACCTCCTAGTATACCATTTCCTATGAGATTAAGGTGGTTAATTACATTCAAGTTACCACATTAGTCATGGTGATTCTGCTTCTTTCTCAGCATGTTGGCACTATGGTGTTGAAGAATAGAAATACTTCTATTTTACGTGTGTGTGTGTGTGTGTGTGTGTGTGTGTTTGTATGTAACAGTGGCTGTTCTGTAGACCAGGAAGGCCTTGAACTCACAGATCCACCTCTCCTGCCTCCCGAGTGCTGGGATTAGAAGTGTACACCACCACTGCCCAGCTATGTTTCATGTTTTCTAAGTTCATCATTGACCACACGGGGGTCTAACAAATGTCCCAATGTTGTTGCAGACTTCAAAATCCCTATGAATGCCCCTTCAATGGAAGCAGGAGGCAAGACTGTATATGTAAAACTGACTACCCGCCTGCTGGATACACTGCTTTCAGCAAACTGAGAGTTGATCTCGCTTCCATGCAAATCAAAAGTAAGTGCTGGGTCTCCATAGAAACCAAAATGCCTCCATTTGCCAAGGAAAAGTACAACCATGTACTGATATATATGACAGGATATAATGAAGAACCCAACATCGTACAGAATGGTTTTCTTTACAATTATGAGACATATGTATTCTTTATAATGACATGAAATATGGGGACCTTTGATACAAGTGTTATTATATAGTGCCAGTAATAAGATAGTTCCCTCAAATAAAGTTATGTTACTTAAAAGATAGCTTAAAAACCCCAACCATCGGGCTGGAGAGATGGCTCAGTGGTTAAGAGCATTGCCTGCTCTTCCAAAGGTCCTGAGTTCAATTTCCGGCAACCACATGGTGGCTCACAACCATCTATAAAGAGGTCTAGTGCCCTCTTCTGGCCTGTAGGCATACACACAGACAGAATATTGTATACATAATAAAATAAATAAAATATTTTTAAAAAACCCAACCATATTAAGTTGAAAAATTAATAGCCCCAACGTAAGTGTAAGGTTTTTTTGTAAGATTTAAAGTAATAACATTAGTTCAAGATAATAAACTATTGAGCATTGCATTTTCCTATACACCACATCATTTAATCTTTTAAGCAACCTTGTATCAGATAAAATAGATATTACATCAAAATGTCACAGATGATAACATTAACTCTCTCTTATGAGAGTGACTGTCCCAGTTCGTAGTTAAGCAGCATTGAGGGGGAATGAGGACCTGTTCGGAGAACTCAGGCTGGAAAACATACCATAGTCCTAGAAATTAACTGGTAATTCACCTAGGTCACAGATACCTATGGACCCTGCAGTATGCTAGCCATGATGCACCTTCATGCCGAGCATTCCATCTCTGCATGAAGAAGCAACGAGTACCCACTTCCAGAGGCTCTGTCTCCATCCTCGCTGAACCCAGCACTTTATACAGCACATAGAGACAGAATCTGCATGAATGTTCTGTATCTAAGTTATGGCTCTGTGATGATTTGATGCTGTTTTCATAATGAAAGTTATCAATTACTAAAAACTGACCTTTACTGCAGTGGTTGACTCCAGATTTATAACTCCCAATAAACCTGAGGCAAGTTGCTTTATAAAGTAAGGAAAGATCAATTAGCGCAGGCCAGGGCTTGGTGTGGGTCTCATCTGATTGTACACGATAGGACTGTATGTGTGTATATGATAATATGGTTTCTTTCTTTGGGTACTCGCCAGGGTCTATCATTTGGGCTCCACCCTGGTGACCAAATCCAATATAATCCTTTCCCAAAGGTCCCACCTTGAAACATATAGACTCTTCTGTATGAGAGAACAAAACTAGTTCTTACATTTATCATTATGGTTTACAATAAAAATTTGTGTTGGGGCTGGAGAAATGGCTCAGCAGTTAAGAGCACTGACTGCTCTTCCAGAGGACCAGGGTTCAAATCCCAGCACCTACATGGCAGCTCACAACTGTCTAAAAATCCAGTTCCAGGGGATCTGACACCTTCACACCAATGCACATAAAATAAAGATAAATAAATCATAAAAAATTTTAAATATTTGTGTTATTATTATTTTGGGGGGCATTATATGTGCGTGAGTGTGGGTACCTGAGGAGGTCAGAAGAGGGTGTAAGCTTCTCTGCAGCTGGAGTGACAGACAGCTATGAGCCACCAGGCATGGGGTTAGGGACCAAACTCCATTCTGCAAGGACAGCAGATGTCTTATTTGCTGGACCATCTCTCCAGCCCCCTTATATTTTGCTTTGTTTTGCTCTGTTTTGTGTTTTGAAACACTGTAGTTGAACTGTGTTTCTATCCACTTAATTGACATGAGATACTCTGTGTGAATTAAACTTCTCCATGAGTTAAGAATACGGAGTGTGGTAATTGTGACAAAGCAGTTGTGTGTTGATGCAGGTATGAGCACAGACTCTGGGAGCCTCCTGTGTGTAAATTCTTTGTTTCTGTTACCACATAGCCCTGGGTATCTTCTTAAACCCAGTTCTCTTCATTTTTAGGAGTAGAAACCGCTTCTAAGGGCTTCTGATTTCTCTTTTTAAATTCCTCTCAACCCCCTCTGCCTTTTCTATTAAGGTTAAAAGATGATACTTTTACTCTATCAACTTAACTTCTTGGTATGACAAATGTTCCTCTCTAAAAGTTGGCTATTCTTTTAAAATGTGAGCATGTCAGTTAGTTAGTGCCAGTGTCTATGTTACCTACACTCAGTGGCTTATTTATTGGTCACTGGATGCTGTTTTTCACTAATTCATCAACCCAAACTCCTGTGACACACACACACACACACACACACACACACACACACACACACACACACACATTATACCTATAGTATGAAGCAGAATGTGACAAGTGATTCATAGTCCTGATTAGTATCATTTTAAATGTGTGACTACTAAGCTTGCATGCACGCCTGTCACTCCCAAGCAAACCTACTGGGTGTGTCTCATGCACCCCCTCTTCTTCTCTTGTACCCAATCACAAACCTCCTGGATGTGTCTAGTCACCCCCTTTTCTCCTCTTGTACCCAATCACAAACCTACTGAATGTGTCTAGTCACCCCCTCTTCTCCTCTTGTACCCAATCACAAGCCTACTGAATGTGTCTAGTCACCCCCTTTTCTCCTCTTGTACCCAATCACAAACCTCCTGGATGTGTCTAGTCACCCCCTCTTCTCCTCTTGTACCCAATTACAAACCTCCTGGATGTGTCTAGTCACCCCCTCTTCTTCTCTTATACTCAATCACACCTTTGTTTCCAGTTTTCATTTTCTAACAGGCTAGCTTCTGCAGTCTCCCGCTTCACTGATGGTGAACTTGCCATCTCATTTACCAGGAAAAATAAAAAGCACAACCCAAAGGGAAATTCCTGAACCCACTGCTGCACTACCAGTTCACAGAAACTTTACCCATTCTTCACCCCTTCTCATGTTTATTGTCGTTGAACTTTCTGTTCCTGCTCCTAGTGAAAGCAAATCTCCCTGGTTGTCTCACAGATATGACCCAAGGACATTATTTCAGCAACTGTATCAGCAATTCTTCTTTGCTGGACCGTTTACAAGATCCATGCAATATGCTCTTAGTGCTTCCCTTATAATTAAGAACGTATTGTACCCTCTGACCATTTTCTTTCTCCTCTCTCTCTCTCTCTCTCTCTCTCTCTCTCTCTCTCTCTCTCTCT
>NC_022017.1:17080427-17123215 GCF_000317375.1 Microtus ochrogaster
TCACACCAAAAGAAAAATGGTATAAAAAGTAGCCTTTATACTACATAAAATTGAACCATTACAGAATTATTCTGTCTAGTCTAGCACCAAATTATACAGCCTATGAGCTCCCACCTCTCTACAGCATCTTCTTTCACAAGAATTTGTTGTTTTTAAAAACAACTTTTTCTTCCCTCTCTCTCTCTCTCTCTCTCTCTCTCTCTCTCTCTCTCTCTCTCTCTCTCTCTCCCCACAGTATATATAACTCTGGCTGTCCTGGGTCTTTATAGACCAGGCTGGCTGCAAACTCTGAGATCTGCCTACCTCTTTCTGAGTGCTAGGATTGAAGGCATATGTCACCACGCCCCATTTCTCTGTGTTTCTTGAAAATAACTTTTCTTAAATGAGACACTACCCCCCCGTCATATCCTGAACTTACTTCAAGTAGCTTATTATTGCCTTCTTATCTGACATTGTCCTTATCAAAGTTATCAATAGCCTCCACTCCTCTAAACCTGGTAATGATTTCTTTGTGCTCAGCTGACATGATTTAACTTCCAGCTCTTCAGTAAGGATCAGTATTATCCACAGCAGGACAGTTGGGGGAGTACTGGGGTCGTGGCCTTTGGATAAGAGGTGAGGACTATTCTACAAGGTTGAATTTATATTATAATCCATAGGAACCACAGGAGTGATATCACTAGCAAGAAGAAAAGACCTGGGTGCTGGAGAACAGATTGTAGCCATAGAAACAACTAGGAATTGAATGAAATAATTCAAAGAAAATGATGAGTCAAAACTAGCATAATGAGTGAAGAGCAACAGATAAGTGAATTTTAGTCTGGGCACATAAAGTTAGACATACCTGCAGAGCATCCAAGGAAGGATGCCCAGTAACAGTCTGGTTGGTGTGCTGGAACTCAGCAGCTGCAAGTGTACTAGATACACACCATCGGTTATCACTCTGAAACGGGTGTTATTGACTGCTCATGCTGTTGGAGGAGATATCAAATCACACACTTTGAAACTTGTGTCTGTGTTCTGCACCTATCCAATCTATAGTCCTAGAAAGATGCAGTGGAATGGGCATAGATGTTTAATAGCTATCTATCCTGGAACAGCTCCGATTGGTACTGTTTGTCTTCTCCCTGCCGTGTTTGCTCCACCCATGCTTCATGTAAGCTCACCACCATGACCACATTGACTGGGGCCTGGGAGGTGTGCCCAATTCCTCGGGTGGATTATGAAAGGCCTGACCCGCTTTTAACTATCTCAGAGATATTTGTATAAATGCTACTTTGGGGAACGGCCCCCACAGGACCTGTGTCATCAAGTGTTATGCACTTAGCTGTCAGTGACATGACTCAATCAGTGGAGTTGATAGCCATTGTTGGCATGTTGTTTAAGTGACAAATGAGTGGTTGCAACAGCTGAGTCAGGATTCTGCCCAAGCTGCCTTTGATCCAGTGAGTCTAGTTTTGGTGTTTTGTATAGACTATTCAGTGATACTGCCAATCAGAACATTTTGCAAACAATGTCAGCAAATGGAAGAGGGGAAGAATTGCAGCAGTGAAATGGTATATCCAGGGCATGTACACATACTCTGCTTTGTCAGCATGGGTCTACCTTTCATGAGCTTTTCTGTTTTTCTGTGATTTTCTTCTTGAGCCCACTCCATCTGTCTCAGAGATTTGGTGTGGTGTAACATGTGAATGACCATTTATTTATTTTTTCCATATTTTTTCTTTAATTCCAGATGTGCCTGTAATTTTTAGGACAATGTAGGCCACGTACATTTGTGTGTTAAATAAAACACACAAATATATCTATTTGAGGCAGTCCTATAAAATATGCTCTATTAATGATATTTTGTTAAAATTTTAACTAATCATATTAGTATATTTAAGATACGATTGCAAACTGCATACTTGAAAGTAAAGATGACCTTGCTGTTTCCAGGGTAATGAGCTATGCTTATTTTTACAGCTACAGATCTTCTCTTTTCCAAGACACTCTTTGGGAAGGCGGTCCCATTTGCCACAGCTGGAGACTGCTACAGTGCTGCCAGATGCCCACAGGTACCTCATGTGTGTTTCATTATTTTTCGTCTCCATGATGAAAACGTAAATAGCTCTCTCCACTAATTTTCATGACCAGAATTTTGCACGAAACATCAAGCTAGATGACCGAAGCTTTCTGTATGCCTTTGTTTTAAAAAATGAGAAAGCAACTGAGATAAAGCATTTTTGCAGATATTAAGTTCATTTTAAAGATTCAAGAGGAAGACCGATCACTTGTTCAGATTCTTATTTTCCCCCTCTATGGTGACGCATCATTTCAATTTTTCAAACTGGTCCTTTGGAACGAACAGAGGTGCATGGAAAGGTACACGAATGGATCATAAGCACGTGTTGTTTATTTACGGGAGGTGGCATTAGCTCTTTTGGTGTGTATTTCCCAAAGGTCCATGTATGATGGATTTGTTCCCAGGGTGGCGGTGATGGGAGGTGCCGTAGACTTTCAAAAGGTAGAAAAGTACCTTAGATGGCACTGACAAGCCCTATGGGTCCATTCTCTAACGGCTTCCTGGATTGTGAAATGAAACTTATTCTACACAGAGGTCTGTGTCCACCTGTCACCCTCGCCATAAGTCTGGGCAAACAGGACCACCCTGTTTTATACTTGAGCCTCCATGTATACGGGTTTGGGGCTAGCTTCTTGAGATTGGGTAACCTATATAGAGACTTTTCCCTGGATGAGACAGTTGTTATAGTCTGTAGCTCTTCATTCAGGTGGAGGCCTTGTGAGATCTGCCCCGATCCACGATGAGGCTATCACTGCACTTAGGAGACTTTATGGGTGCGTCTATAAAAGACACTGTCTCACAGAGGAAGTCCTCTGTCTTGTTACAATCTTTCTGGGCCACTCTTCCAAGATGTTCTTTAGATAAGTGGGGCTTGTGTTGTAGATGTGTCAACGGAGGGTGGACACCCCACCGTCACCTGTTCTCTACATTTTGACCAGTTGTGGATTTCCTAATGGCCTCTGTCCTGCTGTAAAAAGAAGGCTCTTGGATGATGGGGGAGAGCCACACTTAGCTGTGGCCGTTGTACTGTTTTTGCTAGCATCGTGAGGTGGAAGGTTATTGATGTGGGATTTTTCCACTTTTTATGCTTTTATAGCTATAAATTCTATTTTAAGTATTTGTTTTACTGTGTCTAAGAATTTTTGCATGCTGTGTATTTATTTTTATTTATGTTAAAATATTTTCTATTATCATCGAATCATTAACTATTTGAGAATAATCTTAATTTCCAGATATTTGTGAATTTCCTAAAGTTTGTTTTATTTCTTCTGATTCTAATTTCACGACACTGTGCCTAGAAACCACGCCCCATATTATCCGGTTCTTTGAAACTTATTGGTTTTTATCGTGCAACGTGTGGCTCATTCTGAAGAGCGTTCAGGGCATGCTTGGAAAGGCTGTACTTTCTGTTGAATGATTTATTCATAGAATTCAGGCTGCTATCCGCAGTGTGGTCTCTCTTCTGTTTTCTTCTTGATCTGCTTCAGGCCGACCATTCGAAACCCTAAGGCTACTCAAGTTGAAGTGTGCTTTTAGTTCAGTCTTGTTTTCCTTTGCTTCCTTTATAAAGTTAAGCTTCTGCTGTACGTGATTGTGCATTTGTAACTCTCACAAATTCCCAATGGGTTTTCTTTTTATAATCGTAAGATATGCCCCTTCCTCTGCGGTACCTCCCTTTTGCTTTAATGTTTACAGATCGGATGCTAATGTGGTCATTCTAGAGCACTTAGAGTTACTACTACTTGCCTGGTTTATACATCTCCATGGATTTCCCTTCAGTTTATATTCTTGGAGATTAAGAGTGTTTCCTAAAGATTGGAAGGGGGGGTGTCCTTTCCCTTCTAACTGGCCTTTTCATGTCTACTTGGTTTCCATTTTGTATATTTTGCTTTCTGCACAACCTGCTGTATTCACTTATCTCCGCCTTATTGCTTTTATTCTCATCCAAGGAATGTTCTCTATTGAAACATTTAATTTCCCCACTGTTTTAAAAGTTGCTACCTGCCTGCCTCCCCATCTAGACACTGAATTAGAATCTCCCTGAGTTCTCATGCTACCTTAGGCTTCCCTTTGTCTCTGTCTCTCAGTGTCTTCACTGAGTAGCATTTGGTGGGAGTCTCTTCATGTCTCCCCAGCTTCTGGGATGTATATCTCACCAAGTTCGGAAAATTTTTACAGGGAGCAGCCTTGTTCTGCACGGTCTTCATGGCCTCCTCTTTCCCAGCTCTCCCTCCTGACTCTCCATCAGCTCTGGTCAGTGGGCCTCTGCTGACACTGCTCTCGGCTCTTGATCTCTTCCAATTGCTGGATGCTACAATCTCTGGCCTTTCTGCTCCATCATGGCAACACCAATCACTCCACAATCGGATCCAAATAGATATGCTTCTTGGACCAGGCATTCTTATAGGTCAGGAAAGACTCCCAGGGGGGTCTTCCTCAGCCATCCCTTTCCCCGGGCTAAATTTCAACCTTCTCTTCCATGTACTTGCTGTTCTTATTCAGGTTGTTTATCCTCATTCTGCACATCCCTAAAAATCCCACCTGCAATGGTCACCTTAACCTGAACCCTGCCTTATTATATTCCAGATACTCTTCATCCCCTTAGGAAACAGCACATAGTTTTCATTTTTCTATCTTCAGTATGCTCTGAGGACAGCTTCTGTAGCTGTACTGTGCGTCTGCATGCGGTAGCCTCTTCCTCAGATTTACTGTTGTGCATTGTAGAATATTATTTTAAGGCATGTGACCTTTGTTCATGTGGCATCTGTTTAACTCTGTAAAGCTGTGTTACTGTGCCTGTCTAAAACACCTGATGGGGGCTGGAGAGATGGCTCAGTGGTTAAGAGCATTGCCTGCTCTTCCAAGTGTTCTGAGTTCAATTCCCAGCAACCACATGGTGGCTCACAACCATCTGTAATGAGGTCTGGTGCCCTCTTCTGGCCAGCAGACATACACACAAACAGAATATTGTATACATAATAAATAAATATTTAAAAAATAAAACACCTGATGATCTAATAAAGTGCTGAACAGCAATAGTGAGACAGGAGAGAGGATAGGCAGAAAGGACAAATACAGGAGAAAGGCAGAGCAACAAAGAACCAGGAAAGGAGGCCAGGAGGAGTCAGTCAGCCACAGAGTAGGCGTGAAAGGAAGGTTTACAGAAGTAAGAGAAAGGCAAAAGCCCAGGGGGGAAAAGTAGTCGGGATAAAGAGCAGAACTAACCACATCAGTTGTGGGTCTGGGGTCATTCAGAGATTTATCAGTCTGACAAAAATCTTGGTTTTAGGAAATTAGAGGCTCATTATTAAAAAGAGACACATGCTTAAATGGTGCTCATACTTCATAATTTTCAGCAGTGATTTCAAGAGAGAGTATCCACGGGTTCTTCAACCTGCAATTCTAAATTCTATAAGTACTTTTTGTCTTTCTCTCTCTCTCTCTCTCTCTCTCTCTCTCTCTCTCTCTCTCTCTCTCTCACACACACACACACACACACACACGAGTGTCTCTGCTTGTGCATCAGCAGAGTAGTATGTGCATGAATGAAGTGTGCTTGTGGTATATATTCACATGTGTGTATACGTGCACATGTGTAGGCCAGAGAGGCATGGCAAACATTCTGCTCTGTCAGTCTCTGCCTTCTCCCTGGAGGAAGGCAGCCTGGAGTGAGGCGGACAGCCAGCAAGCCTCAAGCCTTAGTCACCCTATTGTCTCTGTCTCCTGCTCTGCTGCAGGTACAGGTGTGCTTGACCCACGCTTGGCTTTTTACATGGGTGCTGGGATCCGAACTCGGTCCCCCATGCTTGCGTACCAGACACATGTAACAGCTGAGCCGTGTCTCCATGTCGTTGTCTGTGCTGTTGAAAGCAGACAACTCTGCAGAGGACTCCTGGGTTCTCATTCAGTCAGTGGGGCTGCTTAGGCTGACCGGCGTCCATATTTCTTTCTTCCCTGTTTTCTCCTCAATTAATGCTGTGATCAATGGCTACCTCCCAGAATGGACTTCCTTCAAGCCTCTCCCCAGAACTTTCTTTCCCCCTTGAGATCCCTCTCAAACACCTTGTCTATTCTGACACATCCTCTGAAGGGATGCGTAACTGAAAACATTTTAACACTCTAAGTGATGTTCACCGTGTTACAGGGCTTCCTTTTACTGACAACGTTTTCCTTTTGATCCTCTCACATAGAGACCAATTCTCTAGTGGCCAATCTATGCCAGGATGGATGAATTTTCTCCAACCACACTTCTCCTTTTCACTCTGCTCTCTGGTCATCTATTTGATACCCTGAGATGTGCAAACAGTTTGGCGATAATAGGCCTTCCAACTTCCGCTGTTCAGAAAGACTGGCAAAAGCTGACAATCTGATCCTAAATATTTCCACGTTGATTTAAGTCTGCTCAGTGAGAGATACCAGCAAAATTCAAAGGAGATTGGTTTTCAAGTAAATCGCCTAATTATCAAGTAAAATCAAAATCCATTTTAGCTCCTGGGTGAGCGCCCCCTGTTGGAAGTGTCTTAACAGAGAGATTATTATCATAAACAAGACATTCCTTGGTGAGCGTGGAATGTGTGTGAGAGCTTGCTGCACAGATTTTTAAATGACAAGAAAATTATTTATTTCTTTCCTTCTAATACCTTTCCCTCACAAATATCTTAAGGAAATTATATAGCTAAGCTGTAAAGCATGTAATCTTAGTTTATAGCTGGACAGACAGATATCCCATGTCAACCTCCCTTTCAGAGCCTTAAAATAGTCAATGGAGAAGCAGCACTAAGTTTTTTCTGCCATCAGAATGTGGTGGCCCCTCATGTGGTTCTGAACATTTCTGGAATGCAGAGCTTCGTGCCAAAATGAGATGGTACTTGGGCACAGACGGACGCTCTGCAAGGAGCTATGCCGTCCATATTCAGTCTGTATTTGTCTGTCCCGGGCTACTGTTACCAAAAATACAAGCTGCCAGTATTTTCAAAGATCTTCTGTCAAATGTATAAGCCAGATCTTGTGTTAGGTTACATGACATTTGCATGAATACCTTCCAGATGCTCGATGTCACAGAGAGAACGTCTTCTGTTGTTTGGGATTCATCAAAGCCGCATCCTCTGTGTTTGCATGTGACTGGGTACCCCAGGATATGAATGCTAAAAAGAGCACAAACACATATGGTGTTCTTTAGAGCAAATAAACTTTACCACATTGAACATGAGATGGAGTCGGACTTGGGAATACATGTGTCAAATTTGAGGTAGATGTTCCCAAAGAGTCCTGTGTGGAACTTGTTTTCTGTCCTGCAATTAACGTTTGATTACTGAGAGCTGGAGAAACAATCACATTCCAGCAAAGCCAGTAAATCGTGCCAGCACCCATTCATACTGGTTATTTCCAGGTGCTAAAAATTGTGATTTACACACTCTCACAGGTGTTCAAGTACGTTTTCATTTCTCTAGGCTAAATCCCTAGGATTGAGCTGCAGATTCTATGGTGAGCATTGTAAAGAGAAGCTGCGCCTTTTCTACCAGTAAAGACAAAGGGTTGCTTTGCACCCTTGCCAGCATTTGGTATTGCCAAGTTTATTTTCATTTGCTTGTTTGCTGTCTCATTAACAGTGTGTCCTTTTAATTTTTTAATTTGTATTTATTTATCTTTAGTGTGTGTCCGTGTACACATGCATGTGCCACAGCATAAGTGTGGGGGGTCAGAAGATCTCCAGGGGATCAAGCTCAGGTCTCTAGGCTTGGCAGACTTAGCTTTTCCCACTGAACCTGTGATTAGAAAGGCTGAGAATGTGGTCGAGCATACAGAGTACAAAATGGCAGAACTATGTTTGGAGCCATTTCAAAGCAGAAATGTGGTATCACAGACAGACAGACAGACAGACAGACAGACACACACACACACACACACACACACACACCACTACAACACCTAAATACATACAACAAATATTAATAGACAGGATAAAAGAAATAAAGACCAAAAGACGTAATAGTAAGGGACTTCAATACTCTTCCAAAGATGGACAGATCAACTGGAAGAAAATAAGACCATCCTGGATTTAAAGATCATTTTGACCAAATAACACAACCAACATCCACAGAATTTTCCATTCAGACACAATAGAACATGTGTATTTTTCTCATACACACAGAACATTCTTCAGGATACACTACACGATGAGTTACGAGACGTCTTGATTAACTGATATGGTAAAGGCTGCTCTGAGCAGCTCCACGCTAGCCTCCTTCACCGTGTCCTGTTCTAGCATCTTCCTCTAAGTTGAGGGACCCATCACATTCAGGCAGTAACACAGTTCTAATGTCTGAGAAAGCTAGAAGTTACAAGATGCACATGGTCCCTTCGCTGTATAGGATGGAGTGTCCATGTAATAACCCCGGAGTTAACTCTTGGGCTCACTCATATGTGGATCAGTATTGAAGCGCTACTATGCCTAGTGTTGCCATCGTGGAGTCTGGAGGGTGTTAGGTGTGCGTTCATGTGTTCACTTTTATGTCGTCATTATTTAATATTTATAATGTGCTTCATTATTCATCCACCCAAAAGCACTTTCTAATGCTGAAACCCTGTTCTTGAAATATAGTAGTGCCATAGACAGTCAGTAGTCTGTGTTTTATGATCAAGTGACTTATATAATAAATATCTGGAGTTTACCTACACTTTCTGTAATAAGAATTCTCTATTTCATAACTACATTATATATGTATTGGAATGAATATTTATTTTAAATAGTAACTTTACAATGACTTCTTTGCAGTCAGATTTTAAACTCCTTACCTGATTCATTTTCTTAAAGTAGGGTTGGACCAGTTTTCTTCACCTGTTTTAAGACCCTTGGAAAATAATTTGAGCAATTTGATGTTTCTAGGAAAGAATATTCTTAAATATTTTATGTATTGTTTTTTCTCACAATACAGGGGCAGTTCAGCATTAACTTAGCAGGAACTGGGATGAAGATATCCAACACAGCGAAGTGGCTTGCTCAGGGGAGGTATGCCTCTGTCATCATCCACAGATCCCAAGTAAGTCCCGCAGGAGCAAAGAAAGAGTCTGGGAATCCCTTCTGTGCTGAGCTAGCACTAGAGGCCCCCAAACTCAGATGGAAGCCCCACATGAGACCAATGGCTGGAAACTTGGTGTGTCATGAATATGCCGCATATAGTGGGATACAAGTCAAGTTTATTGATGTGCATATAGATACACAAAATATGGGCTCCACACACATGAACGTGGATCTTAGATTTTAAACTTATGACTGCAAATGTGTGTATTTTTTTAAAGGTAGTGATTTAACTGTACTGGGTCTAGTAGCATGGATTTATAATCCCAGCTACTTGGTAAACTGAGGCAGAAGACATGCGGGTTCAAGGCCAGGCTATGGAGTGAATTCAAGGTCTGCATGGGTAATTTAGTGAGAGTTTCTCCCAGATGCAAGGGAGAAGAAGGTTGAAGCTGCCTATGACTGGTAGAGCATAACCTAGCAAGGACCACCAGACCTAAGGTTCAACTCCAAGTGTGGCAAAACTCAAACAAAGCTCCCAACAGAGACTTAGGGTCTAATATTTCAAAGTGATAGTTCAGTTTGGCATTGACTTATCCTTTTGCTTTGGTCTCTTGAAGAAAGCCACTTAGCAAATATCCTTAGGGACTTTACAGAGATTAGGACTATCTATTTATGTGATACTCATATTTCCTTGCCTGTCTTTATCTAGATAACACTGCCATTTTATCTATGTAAATAGCTATATGGGGAGAGGTAAATAGCTCAGTCAGTAAAGTGCCTTCCACACAAGCATGAGGACCTGGCCCCGTATCTATAACGCTGGTGCTACAGGGGAGCAGTGGAGAAAGGCGGATTCCTGGAAGTCGCTAACGCCATCAGTGAGCCCCACTTTCAATGAGAGTCTCTACCTCAATAAATAAAGTAGAATACTGTGGAAAAAGACGCCCAATGTCAGTCTCTGGCCTCCATATGTGCTCACGCACACACACACAGGCACACTCCCCTACATACACAGAGCCACATACTCACCAATATTCTGATGAAAACTGTGCACGCTCAGACAAAGTGTGTAAACCTACTGTGGTTTACTTGGCATGAGCAGCAGTGGCTCTGAATCATAGGCTGTCCATTTCCTTCAGACCCGCACATGACCTGCCTTGGACATCAACTCTTGGTGAGGACCCCAGCCACGTGATTCAAAGCCGGTGTTATTTTTTATGTCTTCTGCCCAATTATCAGCTTGTATAAAAGTCTCCTTTGTTTTCTACCTCTTTACATTTTCAGGATGGAACCAAAGTCTACGGTAGATGTGGAGGGTTCTGTGGAAAATGCGTTCCCCACACGACTACGGGTCTCCCCATTCAAGTACTCTGAACATTCAGACTCCGGACACACTACAAAGGCGGGGGGTGGGGGCTGCTCTGTGAAACACACGTATCTGGTGCTCCTTTCTCACTTCTGGCTTCCGGAGACTTCCATATTAAACCTTTTTGGTCTGGGTGCTCATCAGGGTTTCAGTCTACTTTATGTTTATAGGTTTTCAAGAGAAACATAAGAGTTATATCACTGTAATCTGGATCATTTTTAAATGTCATAACATATTATGGGGAATACAAGCATGTTTGAATGAATTATACCAAAAGAATGTTACAGTTAACAGCTTGGACTGGACCATAATTATGTTCTACTGTTAAACACACACGCCAATAAACCTCTGATCAGCTTCCTACAGTACAATGAAGTGTCATTGCAATGTTAAAATAGAGCAAATGAGAGTTAGGAGAAACTATTTTAAATTACTATTAGTATAATTAAATTTCTCAGTGAATATCAAACTAGTAATTATGTCAAATAAGCATGTAGACATCATACTTCCTCCTGATATGATTTTGATCTACTGTTTTATTTTTTCCTTTAATTTTATGTATGGACTTTTGGTGCTTCAACAAAAATGATTACAAATGTAACACAATTTTTATTAGAAAAGTGCTTGTATTAAGTATTAAATAGAAAATGTTGTGGCAAAATAGAGAAAGTATGATATATTGGAATTTGACTTTTAAAGCCTACCTCTGATTTGATTATAGTTATGAGTGATCTGCTGTTTTTATAATGTTTATGTATCATTATGCCTTTATAATTCATATGTGTAACTACCCTTAAAATCTCTTTCCTCAAGATTATGTACTTTATTTTGTTAACCAAATAGAATGATCCTAAGTTTGGCTAAGCATACAATTCTGTTTTCCTGAACAAAAAAAAATTAGAGATTTTTATGGTCAGGATTGCCTAGAAGAACAGGATAGATAGAACACATTTTAAAGAGAGTTATTAGATTGATTTACATGATATAGTCTGTCTATTCCAGCAACGGTTGTCTTCACACTGGAGAGTTGGATGCCCCAGCTGTCTCCATCTGGTGCTAATGGCCTGGACACTAGGAGGGATGCCAGAATGACCCTGGAGCAAGGGTGCTGGTCTTTGGGACATATGGGAAACTGCTGTCAGAGGAAAATGACAGCCCAGTCAGTGAGTGCTCCAGACACGAAGAGGAGCAGGGAAAAGCAAACACTTTCTGCTCTAAAGTTAAGATAGGTCTTCCAAACAGTAAACATAACGGGATAGTCCTTCAGATGTATGTACAGGCAGTCTGCCTCATGGTCAAGTTCAGATCCTGGCATGCTGAAGGTCACAGGGAAGCTCAGCTCCCTTCTACTGGAGTATTCTCAGAGGAAGGACATGAGTGAATGTGGAAATCCTCCTCTGTAGGTGGATTCTCAGGAATTAAGGGATATTTCAACTGGATAATTTAATTGTGTGTTATTTGATGATGGGATTTTAGAAAGCAAATTAGCAAATATCTTCCCATGTTGGCCTAAAACTTGGGCCTTACTGATGCAGCTGCCAGGAAAGACAAGGGTGCTAGTTTTTCCTCCTAGATATTTGCTAGGGCTGTATAATGTGCCATATAAAGTACCCGAGTTAAGTCAGTCGCCAATGTGGTCAAATGTTTGTGGAACTCTCAAACAGAAAGGAGATTCTGCAAATTGGCCACAGACATTAAGACAAAATAGATAGCATTTTCCAATAAACGATTCACTTATTATTAAAGTCCTGTAATTGATAAACATCTAAATAAAAGAACATATATGTGTGGCATTAGTAACCTTGTTTTCACGTTCCTTGCCTATCCAAAAGGCCTGGCCCTGGAATCTCTTCAAGGCCTCCGTCACACTGTTTCGTTCACAGTTCTGGGCAGTGAAATCACTTCAGGACTCCATGACATGGCTCTGTTCACACTACTCCACTGCTGTGGCCACACAGGCTTCTCATGACCAAGGCAACGTAGTAGGAATGTCCACGGGAGCTTGCCGTGTCTCTGCAGGTTATGTACACGGAATACTATTGGTACTTGGCTTCAACTGACCAGACCCAATCACAGGACAAAGTCTCTGGCCATGGGCAAGAAATAATGAATTCTTCCCCAGGGCAGAGGGTCAGATACAGAAAAGTAGGCGGATCACACAATATTTTCCCAAGGCAGAGAGCAGATTGCTTTTTATGACAGAGCCATCCTTAACTTCCCTACGAATAACCAAAGTGCTCTGAAGAGTAGTTCAATCAATTATAACTGTCAAGGGCTGGGGTACAGCTCAGTAGTAGAGCCCTTTCCTACCACAGAAGAAAAACATGATAACAGGCAGGGTATTAAAGTGTTACCCTTCTCGCATGTGCAGTAACATACAATTCTCCCTATGAGTTTATATTTATCTCATTACTAGGATACATGGGGACATGTGTGTGTGTGTCCTTGTGTGTAGATATGAGGTCTCACTGTGTAGCCCAGGCTGGTCAGAAACTCATAATTTTTACCATTCTAGTTGGCAGCATGAACCTGGGAAAATGGAGCCTAACATGAGGAGCACTAAAGTCTCAGGGAATATAGCCAACTTTATTTAGAGCATCAAACATTTTATATTCTGAGGTTTAAGCTAGGTCACATGATCAAAGGTCACATGAGTTTAGGCTGTATGCAGTCACAAGGAGAGCCTGTACTTGGAAACATCATACGAGTAAATCCCATAGATGATGGGGAATCAGAAATAAACCTGCTTCTCTTTACTGTGTCTGGGAGGGGCACCAAAGCACGTTCTAAGAACATTGTCCCAAGTCACAAGAGGTCACATGACTATTGCTTCCTTGGGGAACTCTCCTCACACAGCTCCATCCATGGTCTGTGTCCTGACAATGCTCATCCTGCCTCGGCTCTGCTGGCACTGGTGCCCCGGTGTCGTCTTCTGTGTCGTCTCAGTGTTTCAAACAGGGTCTGGATGTGTCTCCCAGACACATCGTCACACTGGAGTGCCTCCGCATCTCGAGTACTGGGGTTACATGTGTGGATCACACACCCTGACTGGCATGTTAGGGGTTTTTTATTGGAGGGCTCAGTGCCTCTGAGCAGAATCCAAACAAGGAAATAGAAGTGTGCAGTTTTCAGAGGCCGGCGCTGTCAGTTTCCTGGCTTGTTTTTTGTTTTGTTTTGGTTTTGCCCTTTACTGCATATCTCAAAGCCTTGCTGCCTACTTTGCTCAAGTGTTTTGTTTTCCTTCTATCCCAGATTCTCAGCAGACAGGATTATTCAGTATTATGCTCTGTTTTCACAAGGAAAGACATTCAAAATCAATCTCTTCAACTTCCTGCATCTTTTTTTTCTTTCTTTTCCTGTCCCCTACTCCCAGACTAAAAAGAAAAAAAAAAGAGTTCTAAATGAAAGTGAACTTCATACCCTCATCCTATCCTTCAGGGCATCGTCTGCTTTGTCCTTGACTTAAGGACAGCCTTACTTTGTCCTTAAGCACTATCAGAGACTTTATTACACAATTATAGAGCCAACTGTGCATTCCTTCTGCCATTTAATATTTTAAAGACAATGTGGATATTTTTGCTGTGTTTATTTCACTTATATCTGCAATAACTTGCTCCTTTATAGTTTAGATGTGAAAAATGCGACTGACAACAGTGGCATCTACTGGCCACTTGTGACAGATGTGCTGGAGGACTTGGAATGCTGCCAAGCTCACTCCATCTTGACTGGAGAGCTAGTCTCACCTCGCACAGTGTTTTACACGGTTCACTTCTAGGCATCAGCGACCCAGCTCCAGGCTGATCTCTATGCCCAAACACAATCCTTACCTATGTCACACATGTGTGCATGTTTTTACAGCTCAAAGGTGAGAATAGACTTAATAATATTAACTATCTCCTGACCAGAAGCAAATAAAGAATTTTTTTTGGTTTGATTTTTTTTCTGGTGCCTTTGTTCCATAAACAAAATCAAGTTGGAACAAGGAGAGAAATGTTTTAGGGCAGAAAGAATTGTAATGAAGAAGCTTACATTAAACAAGCCCACAACTTGGGGTTTTCCTCAACCGTTGAAACAGAGATTTGAAGTAATAAACCCTAAGGTGCCCCTCAGCTGAAAGTGAGTCCTTCCTGTCCTGTAGTGAGTTTGCTGAACCGGTGAACATGGATATTGTTGCTATGCATCGAAGAGGGGGAAAATGGCTCTGACAGTAGCACAGCCAATCAGCTCACTCCTTTTACTTTGATATACGGAAGAAACATTCAATTTACAGATATGAAGGCAAAAGTAAGCTCTTTTCCCAGTCTTACACCCATTGTTTCTTTGCTTCTCAAGCAAGAAAGCCTCATTTCTCATATGGTTCTTACCCACCAGCTGTCTGGCCTCAGGGGAAATGTTTTTTTGAACCTCCGTGTTCTTAACTGCAAAGTGAACAGAGGAAAAGTCACTCTGCTTACTAGTCCGAACATAAAGGGTACGGGATTAAGCATGCTATTTTTATGTACATGGTTTTTGTTATTTAAAGTTCTCATGTTAGATATGTCTCCTTTTTTAAAAACATAGAAGACAGTTTGGAAAGCATTTGAGCGAGCAGGGGCCCCAGGCTCCAGCTCTCCCTACTTAGAGATCATGTCGTTATGCAGACATTAACTTTCTCTTTTTGGGATGTTAATAGCACCTATTTCATTTTGTTGCCTCAAATATACATATGTAGAATCTTGTTGCTAGGTCAGGACCTAGCGAGTTTTCATAAATGTTACCGACCTGTCATCGCCATCAACATCATGACTGATAGCATCGAGTAATTAGTTATGAACTGATCTGAAAGCTTAAAATCCCTGAATGTGTGAGGCAGATGGAACCCAGGCCCCAGCAAGAGTGGAGAGGCTTTCTGCCCTGGTGAACATGACAGGTCATCTTGAGCTGTCTGGTGCTCTTATCTCTGCACAGACCACTGCTATGCCCCTGACCTGTTCTGAATTAGGAATCGCCCTTCACCTTAGGAAGTATTAGCTTATAAATCAGATCCCAGTATTAGTCTTATTTAGCAAGTGTCAGTTTCTGCCTCTGCTCGCTTTATCTTCTAGTCTTCCTCTTGTGTCTCTGCTCTTTCTGCTTTGTTCAGTTTCTCTTGTTTTCCCACGCCACACAGTAAGCGTCACGGGATGATCTGTCATCGCCACTTTTGGTGGTGTGTTAAGCACCCTTTCAGAAGCTCCATCAGAAGTACAACCCAGATGGTGGAAAAGATGGTCTCAGTGTGACATGTCAGTTAAGGTTTCAGACAAACCAGAACGCGGCCACCTTTCAAAGTTCCAGCAGCACAAAGGTAGCCTCAAAAGCAGACATTTTTCAAATTTCATTGTTGAGCATTGTGTTTTGCTCTTCTTTCCGTCGTTTCATAAAATGGGACCTTGAAAGAAACCCTATTTTGCTTTGATGAAATTAAATAAATGCAATAATGGGTTTGTTATACCTATGCCAACGATGGCAGTTACAAGGAAATGTGCCAAGATGCTTCTACTTGACTCAGAGGGTGGGCATCATCCATCCATCCATCCATCCATCCATCCATCCATCCATCCATCCATCCATTCATCCATCCATCATTTCCTACTTACCTGCAGTAAGCTTCCTCAAAATTCTTAATACGAGTCCCTGATAACCACTTCTAATCTGTCAAGTGTGGTAGACTATAAGATATTTGTATGTATTACATATTTAATATGTAATATATTTATATATAGACATATATTGTTCTAAGAATATCTACTGTTAAAAAACTTATCTGATAAGGAATATGAGATGAACTAATCATTGGATGTAGGATCTTAACTTAGGGAGCCATATAGAGATAGATTAGCTGAATACTGTGCCTATTAAGCAGAATAATAGTAGAAAGTTCTCCCTTTGTGTCTTATCACCTAGCCATTTACAGGTTTTTGATGTACTTAACATTAGTAGGCAAGACTTCCATCTTGGTTTTAAATCCAATCAGATAGTGACTGGATACTTCGATATTATTCATGCCACTTTGGCCCATTCAGTTGTGATTGTAGCACTGTGTAAGATTGCTGAGTACTGTAATCCCCTAGTAGTATCAATACAATCTTCTGGCACTACCCAGTAAGGATGAAGCTTTCAGGTCAGTCCCAGCTTGATTTTTTTTTAATGTACCGCTATTTATCTATGTGTCATCTTCAGCAACAGAGTTCTGAAGAGTCTCCAAGACCAGAATGGAAACCATATTTGACACAATTTAGAGCCACAAGCACAGGGAAAGTTACACATCTCACAGCAGATTCAGCAAAAACTGGACCCAAAGTGGGGACCAGTACTGTATCAAAGATAAGGTTTATTAGTGCTTGGTGAGTTACAGATCTTGCAACAGCTTCGATTATAAAAGATATTTTTGCTGGATAGTCACTGTATGAAGGTGTATTGCTGTGATTGGTGTAATAAAAATCTGAATGATCAATAGCTAGGCAGGAGGTATAGGTGGGATTTCCAGGGAGAGAAAGGAAGAGGAGGCGATGAATCTAGGGGCATGGGAGACACCAATGAGACATGGATGGAGTCAGACATACAGAATGAAAGAAAGGTAAAAAGCCACAGAATAATGTGTAGATTAATAAAATCAGGTTAAGTTACATAAGCTAGGTAGACAAGCCTAGGGCTGGGAACCTCTCAGCCTCCTAAGTTCTAAGACTGTTTTCAGTTGTTTGGTTTCATTTCTTCTCTTTCTGTTTCCCCTCCCCCTTTATCCGAGTCTAACTCCTCTCCCCCTGTCTTCATTGTTTCCCATTTCTATTTACTTTTATCATTTTCTCTATTGCTCCAAAACTGATGATAGTTGTGGTTATTTTCTTTCAGTAAATGTCATACAATCATTGTTGACTTATTCCTTCAAACTTACTGAAGTTAAAATTTAAGGAACAATGGAATGGTTATTGCTGTATTTTCATAGAAGACTTATTCATTAGTTGTGGTTGCATCTGCATTTAATATTGCACATCCAGAGTGTGCTGTGGGTTATGTTCAGTGCCTGAGCACGTGACTTGAGTGTTTAAGCTCTTGAGATTCGCCCATAGTCCAGTGGGGGGAAACTACATCCTAACCCTACTATAACTTAGTACTATTGAGCTTTACAAATACTTCAAGTGGAATAATATAGAGGATTAAATAATTAAATAATATAGAGGACTAAAACTCTAACCAAAAGCCCTTCCTAACATACAATTTTAATGGAGAAATACAAAAAAAATGAGGAAAAGTAAGGCAACATGATGTTATCATGTTAACGATTACATAGTAGTGTTACCTTCCAGTGAGGTAAAGAATGTGAAATATCCGACACATAATTTAAAAAATAAGTCATAATGTTAGAAGAAATCAAAGAAGACATGAATAAACTTCTGAATTAATTCAAAGAAGATTCAACTAAATAGTGGAATACAATAAGGAAAACAGTATAGGATGTGGAAGGTGGCATCCATTAAGACACATAAATATTGGTAAAATAGAAATTTTGGAAATGAAAATGTATTAATCATGTTTTTTTTTATAAAAAAATATCAGTGGACGGTCTCAACAGTAGAATAAATCAAGGCAAAGTAATTGAATCACAACATTTAAGAAACAATAAACATAAAATAAGAATATGGAAAACAAAGCCTATGAATCTCTGGGACACTAACAAAATAATAAATCATGGGTATAGAAAGAGAAGCTACAAGCTAAAAGCTTAGAAAACATTTTTAATAAATCTAGCAAAAGATTTCCCAAATAAGGCAATCAGATGGTCATCAGCCATGGGATGTATTAGAACACCAAATAGAGCCTAGAAAAGAACCTCCACATGGCATTTTACACTTAGAACAACGAGGACACCAAACAAATACAGAATATTGAAAACTGCAAGACAGAAGCACAAAGTTATACACAAAAGCAACCAGAAAAACGGGAAATTTCTCAACATAAATTATAAAAACCAGGAGGGCATGGGTCAATATATTTCTCTAAAAGATAATCATTTGCAACAGTTTGAGAAGTTTAGACTATTATTATCATGGCAGGGAGTATGGCATGCATGGTGCCAGGACAGTAGCTGAGGGATTTGTGCCCTAATCCACGGGCAGTAGGCAAAGCAAGAAACTGAGTCTGGTGTGGGTTTTGAAGCACCAAAGCCTGATCCCCAGTGACACAAAAGGCCACATCTACTCCAGCAAGGTCATGTCTCCTAATCCTTTCCAACAGTTCACCAACTAGGAGCCAATCATACAAACATATGAGCTTATGGGGGCCAATCTCCTTTAAACCATCACAGATGCTATAACAGGGTCACAATGATTTTATTGGACACCACAGGCTACCAAATGAAAAGCCCAGTGTCATGAATAGGTGACCATTTTTGGAGTTATTGACTGCTGAGATCCCATAAAATCCTACCCCAAGCCAGGCTGTGGTAGTCCATGCCTTTAATCCTAGCCCTTGAGAGGCAGAGGCAGATGTATATCTGAGCTTCAGACCAGCCTAGACTACAGGGCAAGTTCCAGGACAGCTAAGGCTATACAGAGAAATCCTGCCTCAGAAAGAAACAAGCAAACAAACAAAACACTCCAAACATCAAAGGCTAGTTGCCAATGATCTTGGTTATTCTACAGAACTTGATAGCAGGTCACTATTGCTGAATGCGTCACATACTAGAGTCATAGAACATGGGGAAATCAAACTTGTACTCATCTGGAAGCTTTGACCCTGGCGGCCAACTATTATAGTGCTTGAAGACCGGATGTACCATGCATGCTGCCAGAGGAGAAGTGTAATCATCAATCTTATCTATCATGAAACTTGCAAACTTACAATAATGACTTTCTTGGCTAGATATGCCCAGTGATGCAATAGTGGCTCAAACATCATGGGAGGAAGCAACGACTTTCCAAATGGAGTTAAAGCTTGTTCCATGAGATGAAACTCATTACCGGATACCATTATTGGGCCAACAATCATACTATGGTCAGACAGGTCATGGGCCCTAGGGGAGAAACTACATTCTGCTAAATGAACATTGCATTAAATCCATTCCTAATGACATATCACTATTCGCATGCATCAGCGTACCCTCTCAAACCTCATGGGAGAAACTTTCTGCCATGGACCCTGTTGAACAATGGTGCTGCTAGTGCCCATCTCTGGGCACAGCTGCTGCTCCTGGATCCTCCCCTGGATCTCCTATCAGTAGGTACATGGGTGTTCTGAGAGATAAAATTTAAATGTTAGTCAAATAAACTGTATATGCTTAGCAAGACAAAGATGACTCCAGAAATTCTGACCTTTGAATAAGGCTAAGAGTGAGCAAGATGCATCCAGAAAGGAGACAAGGAGGGGATAAAGGAAGCAGAGAAAACAATCACAATTTTTAAAAAAAACCCACAAAATAGATAGTAGAATGCTGTGGATAATTCTTCAGCACACTGTGAATATGTATTACCCTCGTTGGCTAATGAACACCTGATAGGCCGGTAACCAGGCAGGAAGAAAAGGTAGGGCAGCATGACACAGAGGACTCTGGGAGAAGGAAGGGCAGAGTAGAGGAGAAGCCAGTCAGCCACAGAAGAAGCAGGACATATAGAAAATGAGGTAACAAACCATCAGGCATATGACAAAACATAGATAAGAAATAGGGGTTATTTTAAGTGTAAGAGTTAGCTAGTAACAAGCCTGAGCCAAGCATTTAGAAATAATATTAAGCTTCAGTGTGGTGATTTAGAAGTGAGTCCCAAGATGGAAAATCTCTGCCTACAGTAGAAAAGAATCATAATATATCCAAAGTTTAGATTTGTTTAAATCCACTTTGTTTGCTCATAGAGAGTCTTATATAATGCATGCTATGAGCACTATGAAAAGCTGGCCAATCACTTTTTTAGTTAGGTAACCGGAAAAGAGAGTCTTACAAATGACTGAATGAAGGGTTTATGAGGAAGACATAAACTCCTGAATCCTCGTTTCAAAGTAAAAAGAGTGAGGTTCACAGAACTGCAAGAAAGAATGCAGAGACAGAGCGATGGGGACTTTTAGCTTTCTTCAGGAACTGGGGTCACGGGAGAGACCTTGATCCATGCCTTAGTATACAGGACTTAAGGTGTTCTGACGCCAATTCCTTTGACACACATAAACACTATTAAACAACAGTGATCCTGTACCCCAAAAAGTCAAAGTTCTGTATTTGCGAGTTACGGTTTCTGAAAATAGTAAATTGAAGTTAATTATTTAAAAAATAAACAAAAACTCCAGATTTGAGTCTTATAAGCAAAGCTTCCAATGTGCTGAGGGTTTGGCTGACTAGAAAGGCATGTGTTTTTGCATGTAAAAGGTCCCAGGCTCTGTCTACAGCATAGGCAGGATAAAAAGAAATGAAGAAAATAGTTTTAAAATCATCTCTGCATGACTTGTAGGCTTTGTAGCTACAGCTCACAAATTATAATAGGCCGTATTCTAGTTAATTGTCTAGCCCACTGCCCTCTTACAGTGTACTCAATATGAGGTTTTTTTATTTATAAAAAATCATAGAATACTTAAAATTGAATCGAAATAAGACATCTCATCATACTGATGTCTACCTTACAAGGCAGTGACACAGTAAGGCCAAGAGCCTGTCTGGGAAACCTAGGACCATGACGAATGATGGAACAACAGGTCCTGATGCACCCACTCCTTCTTGGTTTACAAAAAGGCTCCTACTTCTCTACTGAGAACTGATATCCCACCATTTCAGATGGTGAAGCAGAGGCTTCCCCTCCAGAAGGCTTTAGGTTCCATCTCTGAATCCATCTTCCTCCAAGACACTAGGTAGGTGGATAAGTAATAAGATTAAGTGCTTGGATAAGGAATTTTCTAAGCCTGCCCACAAAGAAAAAGAACTTAAATGGCAAAGGAGCAGAAATAGTCATTTCCATAATAGCAGAAGGTGGAAATAGCCTCCAAGAGGTCAGGCAGGCATCCTAAGAGATATGGAGATAGCTAACATATTATCTCAGATGCAGAATACATGAGGAATCAACAAGAAAAACACCCAGTTTGAAGCAGGTGGAAACTTCAAGCTAGGTGTGAGCCAGGGCTGGTTTTAATGTCAACTTGCCACAATGTAGAATCTCCTGAGGAGGAGGGCACCTCACCTGGGGAATTTTTCTGATTGCCTTGACTGATGCAGAAAGAACCACTCCAGTGTGAGCATCTGGGAGCAACACGGATAAGAAAGGAGAGGCATGGAGGAAGGGAGATTACTCCCCCTTTGTTGGTTTGGCCTTTCCTCTTGCTGCTGAATTGATTTTCCATGTTGCTGCAGCCTGATTCCTTCACCCTTAACAGAACCAAGTGCTTCTAGGCTTCCAATTCTGACTGAGGACCTGCAATACTCCAGCACTCCTCTGGGTCTTTGGGTTGTGACTGCTGAGGCACCCAGCCTCCCTGACTAGCTTCCAGGTTCTCTGGAACTCCAGTATGACAAGTCACTGTGGGACTTCTCTAGACTGAGGACAGTTTCAAAGATGGAGAAACTACTGGGTATTAGGCTTTCGGTCTCTGAGGTATGAGACGACTATATTACTACTAAAAATGAAAATGAAATTTATGCCCTGGCAATGCTGAAGCATGCACGGGCAGCCCGTATAGGGCGGTTCTGTTGGACTTGTCCATATTGGGTTTCATGGTCTAAGTTGATGAGGGCAACTGACCAGGTCTCTTCCTCAAGGGGGCACCAGATTTCATTACAGATGGTTGTGAGCCACCATGTGGTTGCTGGGAATTGAACTCAGGACCTTTGGAAGAGCAGACAGTGCTCTTAACTGCTGAGCCAGCTCTCCAGTCCTCTTTCCCAAAGTCTGGCATTTAGACAAAATCCAGCATTCCCTCTCAGACTTAGGAGGGTTGCTGAAAAGAGTCCTTCTACTTATCATCTTTGGCAAAAGGGAAATGCAGCTCCTCCATTAACCTATGCCTGTGGTGTCGATTAGCATATCAACATCTATGCTAACTTCTAGGCTCCCTCAGTCCCTGCTCACAATTATCCATCAGAGTCATCCTGGATGACGTATGTGATACCCTGCCATAAGCTTTTCCAGCCCCTGAACTTCACTTCCTTTTCCGCAGCCTCTCTGATTCCGATATAACTCAGCTGTTTTGGTTGCACATTCTCTAGGTTCCGCTTTTGGTTTCATTCCTGGACTGCTCTAAGTCCATTGCTCTCTTTCCTCTTGGCTCTCTCTTCTCTTCCTCTTACCCTCTTTTCTGTCCTCTCATGGCCAAGTCTCTTTTGATGGTCATGTTCAGTCTGGACTCTTCCAGGTGCCTCTGGCTGTGTTCTCCTCATATCTATAATAAAAACATTCTCCAAGGAGTGGCTATGTCCTTATTTTCATTCAGTTATTATTTCAATAAAAACTAGTTTAATATTAATATTTCTGTTGTTTTCCCAATAGCATAGCATAGAATAGAATATTATGCTTAATACATGAGGCCAAGAAGTTAGCATTTGTCAAGGTTTGGATGTGAGTTTTTAAAAGCAAGGCTCCTTGAAGGAGTGGCAGCGTTCATCCTCAGTAAGTTTATGGATTAAGGACTCCCTAGCCACTCCCTTAACAACCTATGCTCATTTATTTAAATGCACACTGGTGCTGGAAATATGACTCTTTGTGTCCTAGCCCTTGATCTTCCAGAGGACTAGGGTGATGAGGGAGGTGATGTATGCTGTGAATATGTTTCATCACCATTGGTTATTAAAGAAGCTGCTTTTGGTCAATGGATTAACAAAGTAAAGCCAGGCTGAAAGATATATATATGAGAGAGAGAGAGAGAGAGAGAGAGAGAGAGAGAGAGAGAGAGAGAAGACAGAGTTAGGAGAAAAGCCTAGTAGCCCCACTGGAGACAGATGCTGGACAGAACTTTACCTGGTAAGCCACAGCCACATGGCAATACACAGATTAATAGAAATGGAAATTTAAGATATAAGAGTTAGCCAGAAATACGCTTTAGTTATTAGCCAAACAATATTGCAAATCATATAGTTTCTGAAAGATTATTTCAGGTCTGGGCAGCTGGAAACGAGTGAGCAATCTCCAATTACGTTGGTGTGTAGTTGTAGCAGTCATGTTGGGCAGCTCACAACTGCCAGTAACTCCACCTCCAAAAACCTTACGTTCCCTCCTGACCTCCTCATTTTAATGAGAATAAAATAAATCTTAAAGTAAAAAAGAAGTATCCAAACAATACAATGATGACAGGATACAGGGTACAGTCAATAGGCTTAGCCAGGGCCCTGACCTGTCACTGTTGCTGTCAGGGAGGGATAGAGATAACAGTTGAAGTTTATTTTAACTAGGTTCTGACTTACAGTGGATCTGCTATGTCCCCAGACCCACAGGTCTACATAGAGATGCTTCCTCAGGTCTGAACTGAGATTGAAGCCCTTTCTAGTGTCTCTCACTGTAGGGAAGGTGGTGGCATTCTCAGATGCCTCATTACATTGAAGTCCAAAGGCAGAGGTGAGTGTTGCCTTAAGGCTATCATGGATGCAAGGGGTGGGATCCCCAGTCTTTTCTACATTTAGTTTACTAGACTGTCCCCTGAAGAAACTGGATGGATTGTTGCAAGGAACGAACCACTTGTTGGTTCCCAGGTACCTGGCTAGCTTAGACCTGAAATAATTACCCAGAAACTGTATTAATTAAAACATTCTTGGCCCATTAGCTCTAACTTTTTATTGGCTAACTCTTTCATATGAATTTAACCCATTTCTAGTAATCTGTGCATCACCATGAGGTCATGGCCTACCAGCGGTTTCAGCCTGTCTATCTTGGGCAGCTCCACGGCATCTCTTGACTCTGCCTTTTTCCTCCCACCCCTCAGTCCAGTTTTCTCCACCTACCTAAGTTCTGCCCTATCAACAGCCCAAGACCGTTCCTTTATTAACCAATGAAAGCAAGACATAGACAGAAAGACCTCCCATACCAATGGATACTGTAGTATGAGGTAGTGGGCTGCATCCTGCTGCCCAGCATCTGTAGAAGGAGGAGCAGCAGGCTGCATCCCACCGCCCAGCTAGCTTATCCCCCAAAATAATCACACAGAAATTGCATTAATTAAATTACTGCTCAGCCCATAAGCTCTAGCCTCTTATTGGCTAACTCTCACATCTTAATTCAACCCATTTCTATTAATCTGTGTTCACCATGAGGTCGTGGCTTACCAGGAAAGATCCAGCATATCTGACCTGGAGGTTCCATAGCAGCTCGTTCTCTCTGCCTGCCTTCTTTCTCCCAGCATTCAGTTCTCTTTTCCCAGCCTATCTAAGTGCTACCCTATCAAAAGGCCAAGGTAGTTTCTTTATTCAACCAATGAAAGCAATACAAATACAGAAGGACCTCCTACACCAGATACTGGCAGATGACTATGGGCTGTCAACATCTTAATGGGGCCACAGCTCCCAACACAGCACTGGGACATCCTATGTACTGTACTATACTGTCTTGGCTAGAGCTGATTAATATGGCCTTAAATAGTTTTAAACCAGACGGTTTGGACCAAAGTACACTTATAGTTTTGCCCAGATGTTGTATTGACCTTCTTACTTTCTGTGATGCACTCTCAAGAAATTCTTAGTCATGTCACACATCACGATAATCTGTATAGATGTGTGAAGAGAGAATACATACATTATGGCTCAGGGAATCCTGTTAAGGTGAATCCAGTGGAGGGGATGTCAACCCTGTAATGCTTCAGGGGGATGACCTGGATCTGTTCACGAACAACCCATCCTGATAAAATTTAGGAAAAAATGCATCTTATGCTTCCTACCACAAGAAGGGAGCTTACTTCCTGTCTGCCTTCTTCCAGCAAGTGCCTGCATGTGGACTTCAAGCCCTTTATAAACCAGCAGGGACTCAAAGACAGCAAGCTCTCGGCTCTTGTTGGCTAGTACTCACAAACCATTCCCATTGTCTCACTGAATTTCCACAACAACATTGGGATGTGGATGGGGCCAACATCTTTGCCCCCATTTTAGAGATAAAGAAGATGTATAAGGAGTTTAGTCACATCAGCATTAAACAGTTTGCCTCATAAGTGACACTAGGATTCCTCCGGCTTTGTCTGAAGCTAACAGCCATCATCTCCTATAGTCTGCTTGGACTTCTAGAAGATTTGCTATGGGCATGGAATGCTTGAGCACTCATGCTGCACAGCTGCCAACCTGGCACACTGCCTGGGCCAGAGGTTTGCCTTTCAAGCCTATGTGCAGGTGGCCCTTGGGCCAGCACCATCTCCTGAGAGCTAATTAAAAAATAAGCATCATAGCCCCAGAGTCAGTGAACCAGAATTTACATGTAAACAGGGTCCCTGGAAGACTGATTTGTTTGTTGCGATTTACAAAGTGCTTGCAGCATAAGTGCTCCAACAATTCTCCGTAAGTGGCTGGAGAGCAAATACTTTAGGCCTTGAATTCTGTAGTGCTGTCTTTGCATTTTAAATCCTTGGAGGCACATCCTCAACTCATCCTTCTGTTCTTTGCTGTGAAGAGGCAGCATCTGCGATGAGCTAAAATCTCACTCAGGACTCCTGGTTATGCTTTTTCCTTAAATAAGCACCAGGCACTTCAAGAACGGTTCTCAGTTTCTGCTTAACAATAAGATAAACTCTAGCAGAATGGCTCCATGGGAGCTGAAATTGCTTCAGATGAAGGACCAAGAATCATTCTTTTTCCAATGACTCTAAGCTGTAGAAGGCACCACAGTTACCTCCCCATGAGAACAGTGTGAGCCTCCACAGACAGCATCAGGCTCCACCCAGGAGACTTTGCTCAGACATTCTGCGGAAGACGCGGGAATTGTCCTGCCATAGGTGCCTTCTGGGGAGCTCCAGCCTGTCTCAGAGAGACCAGTTTCTAACCAATGTGGGGAAAATAAGCCTTGGCACTGGGAAGACATCTCAAGAACTCTCAGAAAGTGTCCTTTTTTAAAAAATTTTTATTAAAAAAAAATTTCCGTCTCCTCCCAGCCTCCCATTTCCCTCCCCCTCCTCCCGCCCCTCTCCCCCTCCCCCCACTCCTCTTCCCCTCTCTCTCAGGTCCGAAGAGCAGTCAGGGTTCCCTGCCCTGTGGAATGTCCAAGGTCCTCCCCCTTCCACCCAGGTCTAGGAAGGTGAGGGTGTCCTTTTATGTTGACAACTGAATCGCTTCCATCAGCTTGCAAATTGGCTGGATGTCTCCACTAGAGGTCATGATTGACTCTATTTCCAGAGCAAACTACTACTATCAGGGCTGGTTCTCAGACATTTGCCTCTGTGAAGACCTCTTCAAATTCTTAAAAATTTGTGGAGACTTCAGTGAGGCTTTTGTTTAGCAGAATTCTATCTATTGATATATAGTGATCAGAAATGAAAACAGCGTTTGAAAGATGTTTATCAATTTTAATGTAAGGGTTTATAAATATTTTTTTTGGAAAATAACTCTTTTCCACAGCAAAGGCATCGCTTCTGAGATGGATAACAAATGTTACCAGCTTTAGAAATCTCTTTAATCTGTCCTAGGAAAAGACACTCAGAGCGTCACATCTGCTCTGTTCTGTATTCAGTTGGTCAGAATGATGCTTATCAGAAAACCCCACCACAAGCTTCAAGACAAAAAGCAAACAGCTGCTTCTTACTGTTATTAAGAGGTGACTGAAACTTCACAGGCCCCTTGAAGGGTCACATGGTGGCTCACAGTGCTTTTCGGGCCTTGGAATTTACCCCTTACGGTAAAGATAAAGTCAGATTCACGGCTTGGGGGCATTCAATTCAAAACTTGATATATTGGCTTTTCCAGACCTTCATACTCTGTCTCCAGACATGAGTCTGGAGCCCACTTCTCTCGTTTCTGAGGTGTGTGATTGTGTCAGGTTTCTGCTAGGCCTCCCCTCAAGACCAGGATATGGAAAAGGGAGGGGGAGGAGAAGCAGGGAAAGAAGGGAAGGGGAGAGCAAGGTTCCGGAGGACCTCTGGAAGCTCACCTTCAGCCACCTAAGATCGCCAGCAAGCCTTCTCCTCTTGTTTTCCACCCCTCAGTAACCCCAAGCTAGGAATGGATATTTTGGAGAACGCTTAAGATCCAAACTATAGCTACGACTTTGCCACTTATTACTAGACGGCTCATTTCCCTGTCCTTAGTCTCCACTCTGTATTTTTGATTTCTTTAAATTTTAGATTCTCTTACCAGATCACCATCTGTCAAATGTTCTAGATCCATATTGAATCAAATATAGGATTTTTAATTAGAAACTTTCGAATTTGAGCGTTCTGTTACCAGAATAGGTTGTCTTCACAGAAATCTGTTTCGTGGTTTGTTCCCATTTCTCTTGTATGACAACCTTAAGCTCTGATGTCTACGATGTCATTTTCCTCTCCTAAGAAATCTGCATCTCAGTCTCAAGACATGAAGGTTTATTTCTTTCTGAATACAGTCACTGAGATGTATTGATTTTTAATCCTGATGCTCTTATTATGTTATCTATTTATTTATCATCTTTGATACAGGGCTGAGTGGGCACCAAACTCACTGCATAGAGTAGGTAAGGGAGCCCTCATTCCTCTCCCTACAGGGCTTATTGGTTTAGATGTCTCTCCCACTTACAAATATAATGCAAATGGGGCTTCCAAGATGACAGCAATTTCTTTTAAAGTATCAGAATTTCAAAAATCAGAGAGAGTGAATTCAACATAGATTGCTTGGCTCTATTGACAAGAAATCAAAAGGGATGAAGGTTTAAGTGTTTCTTAATCCTCAAGGCCCCCATTCAAACTAGTGCATTTCACAGTGTGTACTGCCTTGCTGAGAGGCTGGCTCTGATTTAGATCTCAGTCTATTGAATGTCAAAGACTTCTGTACTTTAATAGAAAATTAGTGTGGCCTCTTCAGAAAGGTTAGCTGTTTGATATACCTCCCCGCAGTGCAGTGACCATGGGGAGAACAGACCTTAAATGCTCCAAACGCTTTTAGTAAATATGTTATGGACAGAGAAAATTTGAATTTGAAAGTTTGCAGTTTAGAATTTTGTGATTGAAATAAAACCATTATGGAAGATGGCAGATAAGAAATTCATTCCTGGTAGCCAACAGTCTGTTGCTATCTACTTTATAAGCATATGATAGTTACTGTTGAATTATCTGATTTAATCCTTATAATATACACATGTGATACTTACTAGGACTTGTCCCTTCAGGAGAGAATGATGCTTTGAAGAAATTCTCTTCTGTTGTTGACACACTTATATCTCCTAGAACGCACGGGTTGTAAGTGTTCCATTAGATGGGTATTGAAAATGTATATACTTAGCATCGTCCAAGGTGAATGATATGCAATGTCCTTGACTTTCATTACAGTACCACTGTATGGCAGTTCTTCACTTTACACTGGTGACAGAAACATGCCTTCAGTGGGCACCCTCCTTTAAACTTGGAATTTCAATTCCCAGGTTGGAGATAGCAGTATGATTCTCTCCCGAGACGCTGGGCTGTAGAGAAAGCAACAACTCCCAGTCACTCCTGAGATAAACATATGCATAATAAAGGGGCTTTGAGATCATTTTGCACACATCGATGCAGGTGCTAGTCTGTACATCTGTCTGAAGTAGACTGGGTTAAAAGCTGTGGTACGTGGTAGACATGGGATAGTCAGTGAGTTTTTGACCTTCTCTGTGCTTGGTTTCTGGTGGGTTTAATTAAGACTTGACCTTGTAAGGTAAGAAGCATCTGTTACTAGGTCAAGGTGCAACTAGGCCATCTGGTCTCAGGGTCAACACCCTTGGCTTTGCCCTTCGCAGCTCTTCAATCTCCTGTCATCGAGAGGTAGGGGATGTTTGCCTTGATGGTATGCCAGGGACACTGTGTGTCTTACCTTCTTTGCATGACTTCTATTCAGGAGCTTGCTGGTTTTGAAATCATGCTATTTATTCAATTAGAATTTTAGGGTTTTTTATGTAGATACATACATAGCTTAGACTAGATTATCCAGAGAGAGCCAGGAATCCTACAACACAGACAAAACACCTATATACATATAATAATAATAATAATAATAATAATAATAATAATATTTTAAAGTCTTTTCCAACTATGATATTCATTTCCAGCATGACAGCATGGGCTAGCTTTCTCCCTCTGTGGTTTATGCATACAGATGCCAGGCAGCCATGAGCAACATAGAATCACACAACTCAGAGTGTTCTGAAACACAGTGGTTGACATTTTGCAGTCGAGACAGAAAGGAATTTAGCTGATATCCAAATAAATGTTTCTAGGCTTCTCTTATAAAGTTTTTCATGGACAGTATTTTCTTTCAAATCCCATTTAACAGATTGCTTTACCCAATGATGACACCATTTATTTACTTCTACTTTAAAGCTAAGCATCTTCGCTTTGAACAATTTTATTTAGGGTGGGACCCTTTCTGGGAAGGATTTCTAGAATGGCAAAGTATCCAAGTGCACAACATTGCTGTTGCTTCATGAACCGAGAAGCTGAAGATAGCAGTGTAGCCTCCCTGCTTGGTTTGGGTATGCTAAGCTCCTGAGGTGCTAAAAGCACTGGGCGGACACAGTGCAGACCAACCATAAGTTCATAAATTGAGATAACCATGTTATGTTGCACTTCTTCCAACTCATGTCTCTTTACAAAGTGGCTTTGAAGTAGATAAAGCGCAAAACCAGAAAGCCACATAAGGGCTTGGCTTTCATCTGACCGTTTATTAGAGGGTCTATGAGTGCCTTCCAGACATCCATAATACAGATTACTGGACACAGATTACACTGAGAAAGTGGGAAGGGAGAAAGAGGTCATGGAAATTTCTCACAGCATTTAAGCATCTGCTTACTGTCTAGTCGCTTAGGCCATTTCTTTGCTCATTTCCAAATACTCTGTTCTTTGCAAAAAAAAATTAATAAATAAGTTTAATTTCTTTTTGTTAATTTTTTCTACTTCTCTAATACTCTCTTCCCTCCCTCCCTCCCTCCCTCCCTCTTTCTTCCTTCTTTCCTTCCTTCCTTCCTTCCCTCTTTCTTTCTTTCTTTCTTTCTTTCTTTCTTTCTTTCTTTCTTTCTTTCTTTCCTCTTTCACCCTTTCTCTCTTTTCAAAAAGTTTTTATGATGTAGTCCAACTGGCCTTAAACTCACTATATACCTCAGGCTTGCCCTGAATAAATTATCCCCTGCATCTAGCTCCCTGGTGCTGTAATTACAAGTAGAATCATAGTACCTGGATATAAATGTGGAGTTTACTTGAATATAAACAGATCCCTGATTTCAAAGTCTTATGTTTCTGTAGTTGGGGTATACAAATTAGTACAAAGTCAGATGGACTCTAGTAAGTGCCAAACGATAAATAAAAATTATAGGCTAGGAAGACTTAGGAACAGGCAAAGCTCTGCAGCCCTGCTGGAATAGAAACAGCTTTCATGGAAGACACAGCTTGAGTAGGTGACGTGAGTTCCAAGGAGGCTTTGTGGAAGCAGATAGAGAGGGGAGGCAACTAGGGGAGGGGACGGTGTGGGCAAAGGAAGACTGTAGCCCAGTGGAGTGTGCCAGGGAAACGCGAAGGAATTCAGTTTGGTAAAGCATCAGCAACGCAAACCCTAAAACTTAGGGCAAGATTTCAACATTTAACTGGGCTATAAAGTCAAGACTGTAGTGTAGGCGAAGACACCGTCTTTAGAGCCATGGTGCAAATCCAGTTTTAAAGATTTCAACTTTAATTCTCTTCTAGGTTACCACTCTTAAGAGCATTGGATTCATCATTAACTCCTCCTCCAGGAGTCTCTGTTACGTAGGCCGCTCTGGAGGAATGTGTGACAGTTGCAGATGTAATTATTAATGATGCTGCATTGAGAAAAACGTGTCAGTCCGCTCTAAACCAATACGGCAAGAGTGGCATCAAGAAATCCCAGCTATGTTTACAACTCTTCCCAAAGAGTTCAAAGTAGGATGGCTATGTCAGGTCAGCACCGTTTAGTGTCATGGTGTCCTACCAGGGGCAGCTCATAAAGGATGCCAGCAGGTTCAGATTCTGTACAGCTGTGGCTGATCCCACCCACAGAGAGGGAGCCTTTGACCAGGTGGGAAAAATTCCCCTAGCCATTCCCCAGGGATTTACACACCCTACAAGTGCACCACCCCTCCTGGCTTCCCTAGAGTGTAGATTTTAGCCATTGGCCTGCAGTGAAATTCAGTGTCTCAGGAGCACGCCTCTTTCCCTTGATCCTTGGAATCAAACATGTGTTTCTCCACAGCTCTACAAAAACAAGGTACTGACCCACTGTGCAGCGCACCGGACCACATGACTTCCAGCTGCGTCTCTTCTATCTTAGATAAACCCTCCAGAACATACTAAGTGCATGCTCTTTTGCTGGAGGAAGAGAACTTTAGGAATATTTTACTCCCATAATCTCACCCAGCCACCTCTCATAAATGGCTAAACTTTGATAAATTAGCTATTCTCTCAGAATCCAACCTATGATTAAGTTTACTCTTTGAGAATCTATTTCAAGTATCTTGACTAAATATTATATTCAACCATTGGAAGATGTTAATAATTACTAATTTTTGATATACAAAATAGTGGTTTTATATGGTTCAATCTAACATCTGTTTTGATCCCATTTACTCTATTAGCATTTTATTTAACTTCATAGATTGGGGATTTTTTTGTACATTTAAAAAATTTCAATATCTCTGTTCTATATAATTTATTGTTGAATTTGAGCTTATTCTTGGAGCTCTCATCTCTAGTAGGATATGAACAATGGATGATAAAGGCAAAGGGTTGTGTGGTGGCTCGAAGGACATCACTCGGATCAAAGGTTTGAAGTCGTAGCTAAACAAAATCCGAGGAGATGTCACGTGACTCCATTTTCTTACCCTCACAAAAAGGGAAAACTACCCTCATACAAGTAGACAAATATTCCTCCACGATGGCTTGCATATAATCAGGGATTCGAACTTTGGAACCAGATAAAGGAACAAACTATCTTTCATTCAACTTACATAAAACACCTGAAAACGTCATTACTGGGTTGGGGGATGACTGGGAGTGGGCAAAGCTCTTGACAACTCAAATGTCAGGATCTAAGTTCACATTCTTGGAACCCACGGAAAGCAGCTGTATAGATAGAGCAGATGGACAGCCTATACAGAAGAAGCGCTGGAAACTTGCGGGCCAGCCAGCTCATTGTATGGAATGGCCAACGAAGAGACCGATCTCAAAACAAGGTGAAAGGTGAAGACAAACTCCTGAAGATATTCTCTCCTCTCCACACATGCATGCCCACTCACACACACACGAACACAGCACACATATTTACACGCGCACATATTGTACACATATGCACGTATCACACACACAGTGATAAAAACAACCAATATTGATGATTAACTCTCCTCTTGTCTGAAGTCCATGACTAGGAGTCTAGATTGTGTAAGGATTTAGAAACCCTTTTATGGTGATAGAGCAGGCATGTTGATTCCCTTTGAAGCTGTGGGAAATCTAGAGTATGCCCAAGAAGTAAATTTCATTTGTGACTAATATCAAAAAAAATAAGATAAAATGACTTTTCTGCTGATGTGTAGCCAAGAATTCAAGATTATCATTAACTTAAAGGAAATGGAAAATTCAAATAAAAGCCCTGAGAAATTCAATGTTGTTTAAGAATGGAAATGAGAGTTATAAAATTTTAATTAAATAAAGGTCTTGTTTAGCCATTAAGCTGTAGAATGTAGAAAACTCTGTGTGATATTTCCCTGCTGTTTCGTGGCCACTGCTGTTTCACTGAGTGGATGCTGGGACAAAATCCTAAGCAAACATTTACACTAGTTTAACAGAACTCCAAGTCAGCTGTTACAAGGAAACCGATAATGTCCATGAAGGACAGAAAGTTAAGCTTTTGATATTTGTCTTTGCCATGAATCTATAGAAATTTGAGGCTGCAAGTGGAATTTAAAGATTCCTTAGTCCAGAAATTGCGATAAGAATATTGAGCAACCTAGAATCGTGACGGGTGGTCCATTAAAAAATATACAGGAAGTGGACGTTCCAGTGGGGGAGGGGCGTTCAAATGGGAAGAAGTAACGGATCACACAATAAAAGGAGAAAGAATAAAATGCTTCGAGAAGAAACTCATAAGAGCCATGTATTATCTGTCCTGCTGTCTAAGGACAGGGTGTACGTGGCATGGGAGACAGACAGGCTCTGACGAACAGCCTACATCACGTTTTAGTAAAAACTTCCTGTTTTTTTTTTTTCCTATTCATCTTTAAAAGTCTTTTTGAAACCAGTGATATGGAGCATGCCATTTTTAACGTCATCATTTGATGTCATGCTTTAATACTTATGCTGATGGAGGAAGAGAGCACGGTGTCAGAGACAAAAAAAAATTTCCAAGACGCTAGGCTCTCAGGAATGGAACTGTTGCAGAGCCGAGAAGCTAGCATCCCGATGGACGCAGCAGGGACAAAGGGCTTGTCTGTCAACGGGGAAGTGAAAACTTAGGGCAATCCCTTGACTAAAGGACAACTTAGAGCCTAGAGGATGGTGTGTCGGGTAGGGTGGCATTTCCGGGCATGGGAGCAGACGTCGCTGTTTAGAAAAGGACTGTGAAATCTGGAGGCCACAGCGCATGTGACTGCTTCAGGAACAGCACTGAAGGGCAGTCCAGAGTCACTCAGGGGAGGGTGCTTGCAGGGTTCCTTTAGCGTGCATAGTTCTGTTCCTATGTATCCCGAGTAAGATAAGTAAATGTTTAAAAAGAAAGTTTAAAAAAAAATTATACACAAAACCATCTTTCTGCAAAAGGAAACCAGAGAATGTAAGCAGAACCCTAGCCACCGAAGAGAGGCCAGGAGGGTAAGAAGCAGAAAAATGATTCTCAGAGTCTGTCTGTTCATATTTTGAACCTAGAAAAAGGTCAACAGACTGAAACCTTGTCAAAACTGGCGACAAATTTGAACCTCACGTCCAGCTTTACAAAAGAAAGGCACAATATCCAAGGGGGGAAGAAAGAAGATTTCAGAATTCTTATAGTTTAAAACTGCTATCTATTGCCCCAAAAGTGAAAAGAAAGAAATATGTTTTTTTGTTTGTTTGGTTTGGTTTTGTTTTTGGTTTTTCAAGACAGGGTTTCCCTGTATAACAATCCTAGCTGCCTAGCTGTCCTGGAACTAGCTCTTGTAAACCAGGCTGGCCTCGAACTCATAGGGATGTGCCTACCTCTGCCTCCTGAGTGCTGGGATTAAAGGCATGCGTCGCCACCACCCGGCCAGAAAGAAACATGTTCTCACTGAGGACAAGTTTAAAACAAATCACATATCACATCCTAGAACAAAAATGGATATTCTTGTTCTGCAAGATCTAGTCTGCAATTCATGACGAGGACAGCACAGAAGCAGCCCATTTACCCGGGAGCTCAGCTGTCTAGACACAGAAGAGAATATCTCTGCACATGAAGGAGATGGGAATACAAAGTTCCTGCTGAAATTCGTAATGGCAAGATCAGTAGCCGCCTCCCTCATCAGGCCAGAGAACGGGCATGCTTCCCCCACCACACGTGTATGGGAGTGTGTATTTGACTGAACACCAAGCCCCATCGCCAGGAGGCTTTTCAAAGGGGAGATCTCAGAGTGTATCCAGGCCACGAAATAATTCATCTTAATCATCTCTCTGGAGATTGGCTATGCCTGCTTACGCGAAGCAAGGCTCGGAGATCTACTGCAGTTCCAAACCTGCTTAACACTGTCTTTCAGCTTATAAACTAAACTTAAAAAAAAAAACAGGGAAATTATTTGAGTGATATGTAAGATTAAGATGGTTTAAAGTCTCAGTCAGCTATCATCTACTTACTTTCTATGAGATAAAATAGACAACAAAACCAACCAATCAGGACAGTGGGACTGTGGCTAGGAGTGGATGCTTTTAATTAGCCATCTTGTTACCAAAATAAGATTTAAAAATGGGGTATACTTTTAAAGAAAAAGAGGTAGTGTAACAGTTACGACTGAATTCTAAAGTCGTTCGGATAATGTTCAACAGATAGAAGGGACAACAAGCACCAAGTGACCCACACAGGATTCTAGATTTCTTGGGATTTGAACACTTTCAAAGCATTTAGTAGAAAAACATGGCTACCCTGATTCACTAAATTTGGTTCTCATTCTAATTTGTCAGACTGTAGGATGTCCATATAGAGTTTGGAAAATCAGAATGATTGAATGTCTGCACCTTGAATTCAGCCTGAAGGATTACACAGTAGCTTTGCATCAGAAATGACTGACTATGCCGCTGGGCAATGGTGGGCACAGGCCTTTAATTTCAGCACTCAGGAGGCAGAGGCAGGCAAATCTCTGCGAGTTCAAGGCCAGCCCGGTCTACAAGAGCTAGTTCCAGGACAGGCACCAAAGCTACAGAGAAACCCTATCTCAAAATCAAGAAAAAAAAATTGACTTTGCTAGGGAAGAAAGGCAGTGTGAAGATGTGATGATCATGGTAGCCAACCACCGTGTGTATAATGACTTCAACTGTTGACCATATGTTTAAAGAAATTCTACTGAACTCTTGGTCATGACAGCGTGGAGCTTGCTTGAATCTTCTCAGCTTCTTTTTCCAGGTAGTGGTCATCACTGAGATGGACTACGCAGTCCCTCAAATGACCTGCTCCCAGAAACTCCGCTGACATTTCCTTTTCCTTGAAAAGCCAGCTATTCCATTTCTCCTCCGTGCTTAAGCCCCAGACCATCAATATCACAAACATTTGGAGAACTTTTGACAGATGCATGATTACAAGCCTCACCGAGGCTCTCACAGGGAACCTGCATTTTCAATAGTTGCCCCAATAGCATCGGTGTCTATTCATGTTTAAGAACCTCTGAATCACGGGACAGCTCAGAGGGCCACACCGCCATCATCCCATTCTTCATTTGCTGAGGAAGGCAAAGCAAGGCCCTACTTGGGCCAGGTAGACTTTTCTGGTTTTGAGAACCAAAGTTAGAGAGAATTAAGGCTCCAGATGGTCTTTTAGTAGACTTAGCAAGGAAAAGACAACCTGTCCAGATAGTTATGCATACACTTTAGGCAAACAACAAATGTGCTTTTAGTATGTGTGTCTCTGGAATCTTGTGGGACATACACTCAACACTGTTTGGTGATTAATATGAAATTAAAAATAAGTGCTGTGGGTTTGAATGATAAGTGTCCCCACTGACTTCAGGGTTTGAGGAATTGATCTCCCATTGGTAGCACTGTTTGGGTAGGTTTGGGGGGTATGACCTTGCTAGAGTATGCACTAGGGGTGGGCTTTGGGAATTTGAAAGACTCCCACCATTTCTCCTTTGCTTTATCTGATTTGTGCTTGTGGTTCAAGAAGAGAGCCCTTAGCTTCTTCTCAAGGCACCTTGCCTGCTGCTTGCCGCCCTGCTTCCCAGCTACAGTGGACTCTTACTCCTCTGGAATCACAAACCAAACAGCCAGCTTCCTTCTGTAAGCTGCCTTCGCCGTGCATTTTGTCACAGCAGCTGGAAAGTAACTGGTGCAACTGGGCTCGCGACTTCTTTATTGCGACACTGGGTGGCATACACTACAATGCCAGTCTTGGCTTCAGTCTGCCACTTACCAGTTGGATGACTTTCGCAAATTTTCATTCCTTCTCCAAGATCTCATTTCCCCCTACCACAAAACAGCATCAGTGGCAGCAGCAGCAACAACAAGAACGCATCGCAACGTACCATTAGATCCCCACAATACCTACCTTGCTGTAGTAATTAGGAAAATTGCACGTGTTTATTCAATGCTGTAATTTTTCTGCTCATGGAAACCCACACAGTTTTTGCTGTTGCTGGAATTGTTAGGAATAAGATGGGGACACTGGCGGTGCACCCAGGAGATCAATCTTGTCCTAGGCTACTCTGTGTCTGACTTTCTTCTTCCTGACTTTGCTTCAGCACATCCTTCCCTCCCTGCTGGTCAGCCTCAGCACTGTGCTAAAGCAATGGGGTCAACAGCCAGATTTCCAGATCCCCAAAGCCATGAAGCAAAATGAAGCCTTTTCCCCTGAGGAAGCTTTGCTTTTATACTGTGTCACAGAGATGGAAATGAAGGCACATCTGTCCATCTATCTGTTCATCTGTCCATCTGTCTCCTTTTTTGTGTTTGATTCTTTTTTTAGCGCAATGTCACTAATTTAGGAACAAAGTGTGTGAGCTTGTAAATGGATTTCACTTAGCGCTTCCTTCTGTATTTGTAGTTCTAAAATTCACAATTTTCCTTATTACTTGAAAATAAAAAAAAATAGATTTTTTTTTTCAGAAAGCATCCTGTAAGTTCATTATGTCCTTTGGACATTTGGATATCATTGTAACTATTAAAATTAATATAATTGACCATAAAAATTCCAAATCTTAGCAGTGTCCCTGTGTATATTATTAAGCTTTCCCCTTTTCTGCATGATATGCTTTTATATATTCTGTAGTTCTATTCAACCCTTGGGGAAGATGATTGGTCATTTATGTTGTATGCATACTTCCTGAAGGGCACAAGCCTCATAAGGATACACCTTAGCCTCCCAATAAGTCATTTCCATGTCAAAGCAACAATAACTACAAATCAATATCTCTGAATTTCAACAATGTGATATTGAGATAAAATTATAGATTTCAAACGCATGTGTGAGGCAAGTTTGCCCTAGCCAATGTCTATTTACACAGAGAAAGAGTCAAAAGCATGCCTGTAGTTGGACGAGGATATGTTCTTCTGGTTTTCATTGTGACCAGAGATTGACAGTGTCTATGAACAGTCTATGAACAGTAAGTAAGCATTGCCCACATGGGCGGCACGCAGGAGCCTGGTGGCTTTAGAGCAGCAGTTCTCAACCTTCCTGCTGCTGCGACTCTTTAATACAGTTCCTCATGGTGCAGTGACCCCCAGCCATAAAGCTATTTTCATTACTACTTCATACCTGTAATTTTGTTGCTGTTGTGAATCGTAATGTAAATATTTTAGGAGACAGAGGTTTGCCAAAGGGGTCGTGACCCATGCTGTGCAAACTGCTGCTTTAGAGGTTTCAGGACTTTCCTCGTGGGGCTCTGCCGCTTTCTGACAACGTGGTGCAAAACAGTAGTCAGGAAAGGAAAGCCCCTACAACTGGAGTCATCATACGCTGTCTGAGGGTCCTTGGGAGTCGCAGTAACATCCTGGTTTGTGAATACACTAACTTTCTCCGTCTTCTTGACAGATTTCAGGATGAAGTAAATGAGCAGAGCAGGGAATAAGCAGTTCTAAGAAAGCACACAGAAAGGCTCATCCTGCTTCCCTCTCTAGATCATCCTGCTGCCATTTATCAGGGACAGCAACAACAATTCACGTTACAGCACGTTTACTTATAAAGTGGTTTTGCGTGCTAATTTCAAATTTACCTAGTGATGTTATTTTTTTTTTTGTTTTCCTATTAATTTCTCTGCATGCACATAGCACAGATATTCTGAAATTACTAACAAACTGTAGTAAGGAGCTTCCATAATTGCTGAGAGCCTATCAAAGCTACTTCTACAAGAGACTGGAATTCTGAATTTGTAGGCCATTCTGTTTTGCAAGCTTTTGTGTCCATCACATGATTTTAATAATGGCCCTATTGCCAGGGACAAGGCTGAAGGAGAAGGCTTTGACTTTGGGTCTTCGACACCGTTCGTCACCCACGATTCTTGGTATGATTTATTGGGTTGACAACAAAACAAAACAAAACACTTCTTCAAAGTCCCCACTTACGTAAATAAAGTGTAGCATTTCACTCGTATGGATACCCCCATGTCTTGGATTCGTTTAAACAAACCCCGTAAAGAACTTGGTCTAGGGTTCTCATCAAAACAACAGTCTCCTCTACACAAAGTGCCCAGTTGCTTTGAAGAGATGCTCTGAACTTTTAAAGGAATGCTCTCAAAGAAAAAGCTGGGGGGGGGGGGAGGAAAGGAGAGGTAGAGATGACGAAAATCTTAGCAGATGAGGTGTGAAAATGAGCACTCATTTTATCTTCTACAAATACATATATATGTATTTGTAGAATGACTTCTAATCAAGAAATTATCTTACCCAAGAAATGTAAAATAGAGTTTTTTCTTATTAGCCTGAGCTTAATAGATTAAAAATAAAGAATTTAAGGAAGTCCCCTCTGAGCCTTTTTCCTGAATGCTTATCAGGGCTCTAAGTCTTCATATCCATAAAACAAGTTCTAAGGTCTCCTCTAGATACCTTGGCACCTCAAGTCTCAGATTTGTTATGTTTTACTCTGTGCTTTTATGTCTTGCAGAGAAAAACATCTTGCTGGAAATCATTTGCCATTGGGACATACTAGAAAACTATAAAAGAAATATATCAGGGGATCAGTGGAGTCATTCAGATATAATCTTATACATAGGAAGGGGGCCCATCTGTCTTAGCTGGGAAGAAGGCCGCGTTGTGAAGACAGCAGGAGCGTCTCCACAGAACAGTCTTTTCTAGTATTTTGCCTTAAATATAACAGCAATTCGGTAAATGACAAATAGGAAAATACCGTCTCTCTAACTTAATGGAAGACAGCATTGTCCAACTTGAGGGAATATTATACAGTGTCTTAATGAATAAATAAGGTGGTTTCCTTTTAAACAGAGAAGTTTATTTTACAAGGCCATAGTTGATAGGCCCATATTGGTTTTGTTTATCCTGGCTCCGGGCAAGGGACTGTGCTCTGTTTTTGATAAAATTCTCTTTGTTTTCAGCTATGACAGATATTCCTTTGAATATAGTCCATGAAAATACTGCAGCACCAACCCAAGTCTATCTCTCCTTGGTTACATCTGTATTCCATCCTTAAACACAAGCAGCTGTGCACACCCAGCTGTCTCACGTCTGACCGCGCACGGCCGTGCAGAACTTCGTATATCTATTCCTGCTTTTATGGAAAATCATGACTGACGCAGCAGGAGTTGTGAAACCCACACGCATTCTTCAGCTCCTATTTGCACAAACAGAAAGAAAAAAAAAAAGCACCGTTGAACCAGGCTTGGGACGGCTGACTCCAAGAGTCAGCAGAGTGACTGAGAACCTCGTTGTCAACCAAGAGGAGGACATAGATTGTGTGTGGAAAAATTGCAAGCTGACAAATTTTCAGAGTCAAAGTCATGCCCGGGACAAGAAAAATGACTACTAACGTGTTTAAAGAAGCTTCCTTTGTGACTCAGGGAGAACAGCTTAGTGATTGATCACTGGTGAGGTTAGATGAGCAAAATATTTTATATTTGATGAATTCTTTGGCTCCATAATTAGCAGTGGTGTGGTGTGGAGTGCGTGTGTGTGCAGGGTGTGTGTGTGTGGTGTGATGTACAAGCATGCACATTAACACATACCACTTTGTATTTGTGGAAGTCAGAGGACAACCTTGGATGCTAGTCCTCAATTTCCCCACGGTTGATGCGGGGGCTCTGTGATTTTCTATGGTCATGCATATGGCCGGTTAGCTGACCTATGAGTGTCTAGGACCTGGTGTGTCTATGTCCTCCATGTCACAGTAGGAGATGCTCAACCCTGATTGCCCTTACTGTCTATGGAGTAGATCTCAGCTCCTCCACACTGGTGTGGCATCTGCTTTACCCACTGAACAATCTCCCCAGCCTGCAAATTAACACTTTGCAGGTCATAGGTCATGCATAAATTCAAGTTCCTTGTTGTAGGGACAGGATGTGGAAATAATTGTTATTTTTCTATGATTTAATGTACTTGAATATGTTCCTAATTTGTTATAATGAATACAAATCACTCGTTTTACTTTATTTAAAAAAAAAAACAATTTCCACTTAGTTTGTATTAGTTGACAAAATTTTATATACTAAAAATATAAAGAATATAAGCATGCAGCAAAAGAAGAAGACATGCAATAGAAAATCAAGTAATGGGCATGAAAACAATAATTCAGAAAAACATGAAAATGATAGAAAACATAGGGTCTACCTGGATATCTTCAAACTGAAATTAATTTATATCCTTGATAGTTATTCTGACCAGTGTGTATGGGATGAAACGTTGCCCTACCTGAGTATCAGAACTTTGCAGCTGAAGGACACTGGAAACATAGCTGAGGTCAAACACTGCTGACTCATTTCCTGTGCTGTGGGAGGAAGCTCTCTATGCTGTGCTGTGGGGCAGCTCATGATAGAGGCCAGAAAAAAAACACTTCTAGGGATCAACTAGAGTCCACACTAAGTGACTTGGGAAAAGCTTTCCGGAGCTTAGTGTTAAGCTGAATATTGCCCATGAGCGGGGTCATTGAATAAGTCAGTATTATCCAGAAGGAGAGTCTGGTGATGTCTGAAGCTGTGGTTGGAGATGAACCAGCACTGACATTTGTCAGCATAGAGATGATTGAGTCATTCCAACAGTGTTCATGGTGTTTCTCTGTCTTATGCATGATCACACAGGATAGAGATGATTGAGTCATTCCAACAGTGTTCATGGTGTTTCTCTGTCTTATGCATGATCACACAGGATAGAGATGATTGAGTCATTCCAACAGTGTTCATGGTTTTTCTCTGTCTTATGCATGATCACACAGGATAAAGATGATTGAGTCATTCCAACAGTGTTCATGGTGTTTCTCTGTCTTATGCATGATCACACAGTACCATGTTGTGTCCCAAACTGTCATAGTCACAGATGTCTATGTGTGAGTTGATGTTGTGTGGAAATGTTTATGTTCAACTCGGAAAACACCAAAGGCCTAATAAGGCAAAGTTGGAAAGAGCTCAAATGCCCATCAGCAAAAACATGGATGTAAAGTAACACAGAACTTGAAATAAAATACCTAAAATACCTACTAGAGTTTACACACACACACACGCACACACACACACACACACACAAACACACACACACACACATGAGACAAAGCACATATATCTTTAAAATACATACAAATTATATACAGTTTCAAAACAGGAGCTAGAGATGTGGCTCAGTGAGTAAGAGTACTTGCTCTTTGTGCAGAGGACCTAGGTTCAGTTCCCAGCACCTACTTGTCAGCCCACGATGGTCTGTAACTCCAGTTCTATGGGGTTGCACACCCTCTTCTGGCCTCCTCAGGTGACAGCACATAAGTGGCACATGTATTTACATGCTTTCTAACACTTACACATATGTGAAGGTGAATTTAATTAATCCAGGCCAGTGGGTACAAGAAGATACAATTTTAATATATAAACACACTCACACACCCGGAGTTCAGCAATCCACCGTAAACCGGAAACAGGAAGGGCTCC
>NC_022017.1:17131912-17154302 GCF_000317375.1 Microtus ochrogaster
TATAAGGAAAAAAAAATTTTTACCTGTAATGACTGGTTTCTGCCAGAGGTGGCGGAAGAGTCCACTTGAGTCCACGTGGAGAGCCGGTGTGAGTCCCGGAGCGGTAGCTGCGGTAGCTGCGAGTGAGCGAGCCCGCGGCTTCTCTAGCGAGCCGCGCAGTGCTGGACGCTGCGGTACAACCGGAGTCCACAGGGAGAGGCGAGCAGAGTCGGCGGGTGTGGAAAGGGAATTTGCTGTTCACTTATTTTACCAGCAGTTCCCTCCGGAGACCAATCGCGCTCGCAAAAGCTGACTAGATGGGGACCCGCCGGTTGCTAAGGCGACCGCCTGGTTCGGTCGCAGGGCAAATCTGCCCCAGGTTGGAGCGCCAAAATGAAGGCGAATTTAATTAATCCAGGCCAGTGGGTAAAAGAAGATACAATTTTAATATATAAACACACTCACACACCCAGAGTTCAGCAATCCACCGGAAACCGGAAACAGGAAGGGCTCCAGTCTGCGCGTCCCAATTAATTAGTAAAAACATTCGCCCGAGGCTGTCCCGCCCCAAAAGGCGGGGTCTCTCTACACATATGCAATAAAAATAAATAAAAATCTAAAAACCTATAAAATGCAACATACTGTTTACAGATGATGAAAAATTCATGTAGGCATTAAATCATCATACTTCTCAACTGTAGCACATTGCTGATTGAGATGAAGACATACAGACATTTACTGATATTGATAAGTAAAAATTTGGGCTAATCAGATGGTCCCGTGGGTGAAGATGCTCACCACCACGCCTGCGTTTGAACCCAGGAACCCCGTGATGGAAGGAGAGAACTGACTCCTGCAAGTTATCCTCTGGCTCATCGTGACATGCACATGCCTTTCCCAGCTCCATACACTACATTGAATAAATAATGAATGGAAAAACATGTTCTTGAAAACTTAAGACAGTTATTGTAACTAAGCTTGGCTTCAACAAAGTGAATACTTCCTGTAAAAGGCTTTGATGTTATTGTAAAGAGGCCACCAGATGATAAGCTGGAATCTGAGTGCTTTTTCTTGTTCACTATATTTGATGCTTGAGCTTCATGTAGAGGGTTTATATCATAGTTTCAGAGTTTCGGAATTTTCTGGCCCATCCTCTGCTTTCCTAGAGAAAAATCGACAACACCCTAAGTGTCCCTCTCAGACTCTGAAACTTATTCCAGCAGCTGAGATAGAGTTTGATGGGGCTTTAAAAGGAGCTGGTGCCTGTTCCTGAAGGTCTTGTCAGGGGAAGAGGAGGGAGTCCCCATATCTAGAAGGATTCTGGCTAGCCAACTGCCAGGCCTAACTAAATTAGGCAAAGCATTGAGAATGACAGTAAAGGTATCCTTTTTACCATCAGCAGTGAGAGACACTCCCATCTGGAAAGAGCTTTAGATGTGGTTTAGGATACTCACTCGAGTGACCTGAACATCACCATCCCACCGGTTGGGTCAGTTTGGCTTTGGTTCATTTGTTAGAACCTACAAATGCACATATTTCACAAGTTAAAAAAAAAACAGGAAAGCCATTCTAGTGTTAGAAAATGACACTTTTGCATAATTATCATCCATTTCACTTTCTGGAGTAAAATATAACTTTTAAAAATATCTTTTACATGTCTTTTTAAAAACCCCAGAGAACGCAACCTGATTTCCTTCAACAGCATCCTCTAGGGGAATGGAACAAACTTACAGGTTGGTCTATTCCTGACGGTTACTCATTTCTTTTCCAAGTTAAAGCTGCTCCATTCCCTCCCTTTGCTTTGCACTTATCTTAGTTACTGTCTACACTGTACATGGTACAGGTACACTTAGCATCTGTTGTCTACCCTGTACATGGTACAGGTACACTTAGCATCTCTGTTGTCTACATTGTACATGGTATAGGTACACTTAGCATCTCTACCATCTACCCTGTACATGGTACAGGTACACTTAGCATCTCTGAAGTCTACACTGTACATGGTCTTCATAGCATGTGAATCAAAGTTTTCCTTAACTCCTAAAGAAAACCCAAAGCCGCTATGAGTTTACCTGCCAGCTTTGCTCTAGACATTTTAGGCTTCAAAAGATAGTTAGAAGCATTTTCTAAGTAGCTTTACCAGCTAGCATTAGTATTTTCAAAACACTGATATTTGCTGTCATGAAGACCAGAAAATGTCATGATATAAAGTTGACGTGTTTTCAGAAACACAGGGCATATCTTTTATGATTGATTGCATCCCGGTAGAGCAGATGATCCAGAAAGACACTCTTAGTGAAACAAATACACACTGAAAAGTGTTAAAGAAAAAGCTCAAGTAACTTGTTAGAGATGACAAGGAAGAGTTCATTCAGAAAGGATGACTAAAACTTAGAAAATTTGCATGAGAGTAAAGAACTTGAGCTCCACCCCAAATAATACAAGCCCAAGTGGAAATGTGCACCCACCTTAGAGGAATTATTGCTAACCTGAACTGATAGGATCCCTAATGAACACAAATGAGAGGGGAAGAATGCTCTTGCCTCTGCAGGAGTAAGAGGGGACTGGGGTTTTTGTTTGTTTGGTTGGTTTTTGTTTTTGTTTTCACTTAGTGGTTATAGTTTTCATGGACAGTTCCAGATACCTAGCATGGTCATAGACGCGACGTTTCTGTGTTTGATGTTTGTAAAAGTTCTATAGGAACGCCTCCACACTGCTCAGTAAACAGAGCCACACTATGCCCAAATGTGGGGTCCCAGTCAGGACAGAACTCAAGGGCATCTGCCCGCGATGTCTCTTTACAGCACTGTGGTCAGTTACTTGCACTGCACAGGAAGAGAGTGGTCGAAAGCAACAGCTCCAGACTCGAGCTGAAGTCAGAACTAGAATTCCGCTTTTCCAGATGAGCTGTGTGACTCCACAAATGACTTTGCTATGCCTCCATCTCCTTACTTATATAATGGGAATAAGAACAGGCTTAATCACAATGCTATATAAATTAAATAAACTAAATTTTAAAAGCATAGAAATCTACTATGGTTATTTCTTAATCCTTACATCCTGACACACAACACACAATTTATACTTAACAAGTTCTGATGAATTCATTCCAAAGTAAATTCTTTTTTTAAATTTATTCTTTTTTCATATATTACATCCTGACCAGCTTCCCCCCTCACTCCACTCCTTCCATCCCTCCTGTCCCTCTATTTCTCTTCAGAAAAGGGCAGACCTCCCAGGGATAAAACCATAACATATCACGTTGCAATAGGACTAGACACCTTCCCTCATATCAAGGCTGAGCCCAGTATGAGGATAAAAGTCCCCAAAGCAGGCAAAGTAATTAGAGATGGCCCCTTTTTTATCACTGTTAGGAGTCCCACAAGAAGATCAAGCTACATAAACATAACATATATGCAGAGGGTGTAGATCAGTTCCGTGCGGGTTCCCTGGTTTTTGATTCAGTTTTTGTGAGGCCCACTGAACCCGGGTTGGTTGATTTTGTGGTTTTCTTGGGGTGTCCTTGACCACTCTGACTGCTAGAATCCTTCCTCCCCCTCTTTTTCAGGATCCCCCAAGCTCTGCCTAATGTTGGACTGTGGGTTTCTGCATGTGGTTCCATCCGTTGTTAAATGAAGCCTCTCTGGTGGTGTTTATGCAAAAATAAATTCTTAATTTGTATTTTATTTTTATTTTTTGCTTTTTCGGGAGAGAGACCCTCCCTATTTAGTAACCCATGGTGCGGCTATACTGGAGATCAGAAGTGACTGGGTGACTGCCAGCACAGGACAGTTTCGGTGGCAGCATTTAGATATGTAGCCACTCTACAGTACTATAAAGTTAAAAAAAAAATGAAGACAAGCATTTGGTGTGCTGGTGAGGGGGGCTGTCAATTTTTCCAGAAGTGTCTATGTATGCACTCAGTCATTGTGAGATGCCTGAGGTCCTGGGACGTTTCCAAGGATAAGAAAATTTGGTCATAGACCCTGGAGGAAAAACGTGATTCAAGACATTCTATATTCGAGCATGTGGTGTACTAGTGAAATGAAATTATTAACATTCAAATGGGTGAAATGCTTGAGACTGTTTTATTCCAGCCAGAGAACAGATGAAATAAAAACCAGGGTCAGCCTTTGGTTTTTAATCCAAAAAAACAAGCCATAAGCCAGTCTGGAAACCTAAGTTATGTTGAAAATATTCAGCAATGTCACTTTTCTGATTTAACAGAATTCTTGAGTCAATTAGAATAACTGATATTTATGGCCAGAAATGCCAGTAAAAAAATCAATGTTAAGAGTCACCTACTGGTAAAACACCAATAGAGAACCAGGATTTGGGGTAGTAATACTCAGTTCAATGTACTTCCTGTTTGCAGAAACTTATATTGACGTTGAGCTTTGAAAGGGTGGGATATGCTGAAATGTTTGTGCAGTATCTTTGATTTCCACTGTTAGAACTATGAGTCTGCAGCCTCTAATAATTCACTAATTGTTAAGGATGGCTGTGCGGCTAGAGAGAAGGCTCGCTTGTAAAGAACTCTTGATGTTCTTCCAGTGGACTCAGGTTTGGTTCCCAGTTCCTACATGAAAGCGAACAGCTGTCAGGAAGTCCAGTTCCAGAGAATCCAGGGCTCTCTGCTAGCCTCAGTGGGCACTGTGCACATATGGTGTATTTACACACATGTAGGCAAAACATCCAAGCACATAAAAATAATAAACCTATCAAAAATGTCTGTGTTCAGTAAGATGGCTAATGCCATGCACGGTCTGAGATTCCAGGCAGGGTGAGTCTCAGTCCTGACTCTGCAGACTGCTAGCTATTGCCTAAAGTTAGCCCATCCAACCCCGAGTCTCCATTTCTCTTAGCTGACAATAACTGGGAATAATGAAGATGTCCGAATTATGGAGGTGTTGCAAGGATTAGAAGAAGTGCTTTATGTGCAAGAGCACAGAGCGCTTGTTTGTTGTGCTCGTGGTATCAATGCGAGTTACAACGTTAGTGGTTTGAATGAGAGAGGTCCCCAGTAGTCTCAGCATTTGGACACTTTGTTCCCAGCTGGTGGCATTGCTTGTTTAGCTTTAGGTGGGGCAGCCTTGCTGGAAGTATGTCACACGTCACGGGGAGAGGGTTTGCTGGAAGTGGGTCACTGGGAGAGGACTCTGAGAGTCAAAAGCCTCACCTGTTTCCAGTTTGCCCTCCCTTTCTGCTCATTGAGAGTTTTGAAGTCTCAACTTCTTTTTCTGTTGCCATGCCTGCTGTTTGTTGCTACACCTCCCCTCCAGGCCAGATTATTACCTGTCTGCAACCATTGGCCCAAACAAATCCTCTTGTCTGCAAGTTGCCTTGGTGATGGTGTTTTAGCACAGTAACATAAAAGTAACTAACACGCTGGCCTTACGCCATGGGAAGGAACACCGTATCTGATGTATGATGGCTCTGAAAATTTCAGTCGATGCTAACCCAGATCATCTAAAACCAGAAGGTAAAGGCTAATACATTTTCAATGTGATTCCACGTGTCTTTGTCCCAACTGATGATGACGATTATAAATTTAGATTTTCCCATAAAAAAATTAAGGCAAATATCTAAGTAATTAGATAAAATCAAATCTTCCACTCATTGTCTTTGTAGACTAAACCAATTGTACTGAGTTATCTGGCTTCATTTTGGAAATAAGCAAGTTCCTAGCTGTCAGGATTTTAATAGCCTTCTGGGCTGTCCGCTTGGTTTGGAAGAGTGTCCGGGACAGGAAATACTTAATCGAATTTCTAGCCTTTCCTGTGTCTTCACTGAGAGCTGTGTTGATAAAATGATGTCAAAGATGATGACATTTATGAGGAATCAATGTTTTAATAGCCCGTTTGGGTTCTTTCCTTATTTCCTTTCCTTCCAGTTCTTTATTCTGTAACCTGCTAATGGTTTCTTTAGCAGGCTTTGGCCCACTTAGTTATTGAGCCAAGTCTGAGTGGGGCAGGAAGTCACGCCAGCCAAGTCTTCCAAGGGGGTGTCATATTGAGTCATGTTGGCAGGCCCTCCTGATGTGCCAGAGCCAGAATAAAGCCCAGAAGCCTGTGCAGCTGCATCACTTCTGGGCCAGTTCCTCCTCCCTCCCACTCAACCTTGGGGTAGCTCAGGCATCTGCCTCTCATTCTTGCCACTGAAAACTCTGTGAAAACAGCAGAGGTTCAGAAATCTTCTCTCTAGTATATTCTTGTTGTTGTGGATCTATTGCTGTGATATGATATACCCAATGATAAACTGTCCTACTCATAACTTCTCATGTGTAGGATAATATAATAACTAAAAAGATGTCATAATAAAATTGAATTTTATGTGAGCCTATTTATCTTTCAGAGATAGCTGGCAATTCAAAGTGTAATGGAAGAAGAGTTTCTTATTCCTTTTTAGCATGTACTTTAATGAGTACTTAAGTCTGGTGTGGGAGGTTCTTATATAATGTGTGTGCTGCTTTTTATTGGTTAATGAATAAAGAAAACTGCCTTGGCCTGTGATAGGGTAGAACAGAGCTAGGAGGAGAAAACTAAACTGAGTGCTGGGAGAAAGAAGGCAGAGTTAGAGAGAAGTCATATAGTCCTGCCAGAGATAGACGCAAGAACTTTATCAGGTGAGCCACAGCCTTGTGATGATGCACAGATTAATGTAGATGGATTAATTTAAGATATGAGTTAGCCAGAAATATGCTTAAGCTATTGGCCAAATAATATGGTTTCTGTGTGATTATTTTAGGCTGAACAGCCATGAACAAACAAGCAGTTTCCTACAACATATGACAGTCACTATTCACTTTTATTACTAATTATTGGACATGTGCTGTGCATTGGAGAAATGATAAGATGATGTTATTACCACCCATGTTAGGTATAGTTTTGGCAGCTGGATAGAAGTAGAATGTCATTCATTGTTATAATCAATGCTTATCAGTATCTTTATATGCTCCATATTTGTGATCCTGGGGATAGACTTATGAAGGAAAAAAAATTCTAAAACCTCAGATTTGCTAACAGTTGTATTTTCATAATGAGAATAATGCATACGATAATAATTAAAATCCTCTTCAGCAGTTAGCATGGTGACAAGTGCAATGGGAAAAAGACAGAGAAAGAGAGACAGACTCTGAAGTTCCTCAATGATATAGCTAAGGTAGTTTAGTCAGGGAAGGGTTAACTAAGACAAATTTGAATAACTCCTCAAAGAGAAAGAAGTGAGCTCATACCTTCTGATGTGAGAGGACTCCAGGAAGAGGACGCACAATAAAAGACCCCAGCATTTAGAGCAAGAGTAAGGAGGCTGATGGGGCCAGAGCAGCAACTGTGATAAAGAGGCATCAAGAGATGAGAACAGAGAGGGGTGAGGAGGCCAGTTGCAACAGACCCTTTGGTCCTAAGAGATATGATTTTTACTTGGCATGAAGTAGGAAGGCACTGGGATTGATCTTTACAAGGTCACCTTGCCTGAAAGTCTTGAAAAGGAACTAAGGGAGGGAGATCCTGACAAGATGCTGCTTGAGTGTCTAGCATGTACCGGGACTCCGTTGGTCATAGCCTATAAGGGACCGGATCATACAGAGAAACAGAACTGACTATGTAGAGTAGTATGCTATTCAATGGCAGACAGTCTGTTAACTATCCTTAGCTCTTTACTCTTCATCTCAAACCTTCTCTGCTTTGGGCTGAAGGATCTAACTTTTCCACACTTTCCAATCAGGGGCTTTGATGGTCCTCACTGTGCACTTAAGAAAGGAAGTTATAATCTATGCACAGATCAATGGGTACAGTCCACTCCTATGCAGAAGATTCAAGGATAAGCCTGTTGTTCAAACCAGATAATAATGTCCCAACTTGACTAGATCTTTTGCCTTGGAAACACTCTCTTATGGATTGGGATCTATGGTTGCCACCCGGGTTCACAGAGGCTGGAAAGAAAACACAACAGCTTGCTGTTGGCATATAAACCTTTCTTTTTATAAATCAATTTAAAAAAATATTTTTCCTTTAGTTTTCAACAAAAGAGCAAGCTTTGAAAAAGAATCCTTTCTTATGCTCAGATAGTGCTCATTGCCAGATGGCACCATGTTGAACAGAAGTAAAAACAACAAAAGACATAAAGTACTTCAAGAAATATCTCATTGCAGGGACGGAAATGGGAATTTTCTGAAAATACTGACTGATGTTCAAGGGGACAAAAACAAACAAAAGGATTCAAAAGGGTCAAATGGAACATCTAGAATTCAAGAAAATGAAAACTTCTGTCCAAATCATGAAGGTTGCTGGCTGACAGTCACTGAGCTTCCAAAGAGAACTTTATGTCTCTTCTAACTTTTGAAAATACACTCAAATCAGTGAGGCTGCAGGTTTGGAAATAACTGTAATGTGGAGAGTCTTGCTTGATTGCGTCTTGTGGGTTAAGTTATAACAATGTGTTACTTAACTCTTCATTCAATACCCCAGCAACTCAGCAACTTAAGTTAGCATATCCCTAACATATTTTAGCTTTAGCAACAACTGTTTTAAAATTGCAAATTAAAATTTAAATAGAAAACACTCTACTCACCTCCTATGTGTTGTCAATGAAAAAAATTGCAACAAATTCTCAGAACTTATTTTATCTAAGAATAATTATAATATGAGGGAGCTCCTCCAGGTGAGCAGGTGGCATTTATACACAGGAAACAGAAGTGAGGATGGAATGCAGTTTAATTGCTTACATTTTTGTATGTGCATAATTTGGGCATGGGTCGACCAGTTGGCAGCTTGCGGCTGGCTAATGCCATGTTGCTATGACTGGCTGTTAAACGGTGAACTCCTAAATTAGGATTCAGTTTGTTTAGTCTGTAGTTCATTTTACAGGGACTCAAAGTACTGAGACAGTTTCAGGATGTTTAGTTTAACACATGTTGCAGGATTCAGAGGTAATATTAGTCACACACCATTTATTAAGAAGCTTTTCAATGTCAGATGTTTCACAGTGCTTCCTAAGGCTTACAACAGTCTTTTTAAATTTACATCACCTGCTTTTACTCAGGAATTAGAATTAAGAACAGGAGAAGCAAGTGAATGGCTGAATGTCAAAAAGCTGGAACTAAGAGATTAGAAGATATTTCTCTCCTCTCTCTCTCTCTCTCTCTCTCTCTCTCTCTCTCTCTCTCTTTCTCTCTCTCTCTCAGAAAAAGACACTGTTAAACACTATATATTGCTTCATTAACTCTTTATAGAAGCCCTTCGATGATAGAAATAGTTGATTTTTTTTTCTAAATAACCCCTGAGTTTCCATTTGAGAATACTTGTAATATCGCAAATGATTCTGACTTCTCATTTGTTAGTGAGCAGGCCACATGAATTCATATAATAAAGGGCCCAGGGAATATGTGATGGGTACAGAACATTAGGCATTGGCTAATAAGTCATTATTGTAATGATGAGGATCAACCTGAGGGGTCCCTGTCTCTATAGGGCCACGTTTTCAGAGCAGAATTGATATTCGAGTGGTTGTTGTGTTTCGGGTACAATAGTAAACATCTGTTTAATATAGAATACTTAATTCTCATAACTATATCAAGGAAAAACTGACATTTGAACATGAGCAAATAGAAGTTTGCATCGCTAAAATAATTTTGCAGAAGTTTCAAGCAGTTAGTGATGGTATCAGGATCCAAACCAAAGTTCTATTCATTTCAGTTCACTGGTCTTCAAGTCAGCTACTTTTCTCGGCTCAGTCTGGACTCATGAGTAGACAGGAAATACCAGGGTCAAATGTAATCTTCTAGCAGGCTCTCTGGAGGCAAGCCTTCCAAGCAGGAGCATGGTAGGGAAACAGTAGCAACTGAGGTGGAGAAGGAGGACAGCCCTCCACCTACTATGAGGAGGGATCCAAGCTTAGAAGACTCTTAGATAGCACTTTCCTCAGGATGCAAATGTTAGGGCCACAGAAAGGCATTCAGTCAGAAAGCAAGAAATGCTTTTGTACAGTTTGTCAAATGACAGGAAATGCTAGCCTTCTCTGGGTACACACACCTTAGGATTTTTATTTGTATGCCTTAAAACCTCATTCAGCTCCACAAGGAGCTTAGCTCCATAGGCAATGCAGCCTGGGGTAAAGGAAGACCTTCTCCATGAGAGGCAGGAAAGTTACTTTGTCTCATCATTTGTTGATAAAAATGGAAATTTTTCTCCATTCATAGAACCAACCTTCTTTAAGTGCCCTGGGTTAGCACTGAAGCCACCGCAGTGGGCTTCTTTGGGGGATAGGCATCCTCAGAGGAAGGTATTCCTTTCATGAGATGAAAGGAAACACAGGCATTAGAAGCCTCTGAAGGAGGCTTGGGGACTTGGCTGTAACCACAAAAAAACAACGTCCCTCTGGTCTGGGTTTTAAAAATAAGACTCATTTGTACATACAAACCGCATCCTGGAAAAGAGAGCAGAAGAGCCAAGTTGAGAAAGGAAACAAACAATACTTGAATTGCTTCCCTGTTTTCCAACCTGTGCTCTTTCTCAGAGCCGCAGTCTGGAGAACTCATTCATTAAGACTCAGCCCTGCTGAGGCTTCACTGGGAACTTAATGGTATTACAGAGAGGATACAGATAGAATAGGGTGACTGTGACCTGGGCTGCTTTCAAGCAAGCATGGCTGAAATTCTACAGGCTTTCTAAAGCTAAATGTAGAGCCTGTGCTTTTGCCATCTTACCGACGTGATTGACAGCAGAACCGATTCTTCAGAGGCTGGAAATGTGAGGTCGGCCATTCTGCCTGTCTGCTCAGAGAGCTGTCAACCGCTTAGGGACAGAGACTCTGTCACTTGTTTGGAGTACCATTCGTGTAGTTTGACTCACCCGTGGGAGGTTTTTCTTACTGTTTCTACCCTTGGATGATTTCACAATGAACACAAAGCAGGGATACCATCAAACACTGTGAGCCATATCTACCTGCAACCAGATGAAAGAAGAACATTAGAAGTCATTTAAATATTGTTAGCAACAACAAAAGTAGTAAAAATCAGTGTTCAGCAGAAAATTTACAAGTTAATTATTTTGTAATTGAAAAATATTCAGATTTTATAAATATCTTTAAATAACAAGACAAATGGCAGCCTACAGATTGGGAAAAGGTCTTCACTAACCCCACATTGAACAGAGGACTGATCTCCAAAATATACAAAGATCTCAAGAAATTTGACATCAAAAGAACAAATAGTCCAATAAAAATGGGGTACAGATCTAAACAGAGAACCCTCAACAGATGAAACCCTTAAAGGACTGAAAGACACTTAAGGAAATGCTCAACATCCTTAGTCATCAGAGAAATGCAAATCAAAACAACTCTGAGATTCTATCTTATACCTGTCAGAATAGCCAAGATCAAAAACACTGGTTATAGCTTAGATTGTAGAGGATGTGGGGTAAGGAAAACTTTCCTCCATTGCTGGTGGGAATGCAAAATTATACAGTCACTTTGGAAATCAGTTTGGCGATTTCTCAGAAAATTATTAAACAATCTACCTCAAGACCCAGCAATAACACTCTTAGGTTATTGCTCAATCATGCCACAAGGATATGTGCTCAACTATGTTCATAGCAGCATTATTTGTAATAGCCAAAACCTAGAAATAATGTAGATGCCCCTCAACAGAAGAATAGATAAAGAAAATATGGTACATTTGCATGATGGAGTACTACACAGGGGAAAAAATGACATCTTGGAAATTTTCAGGCAAATGAATGGATTTAGAAAAAAACATATTGAGTGAGGTAACCCAGACCCAGAAAGACAAATATAATATGTATTCACTCATAAGTGGCTTTTAGGCATAAAGCAAAGAAAAACCAGCCTATAATCTACCACCCCAGAGAACCTAGACAACAAAGAGGACCCTAAGAGAGACATACATGGACCTACATAGGAAGGTGAAAAAGACAAGATCTCAGTAAATTGGGAGCGTGTGGGTCACAGGAGAGGGTAGAATGGGAGAGGGGATGGAAAGAAGGAAGGGAGAAAAATGTATAGCTCAATAAAAACAATTTTAAAAGATTTTTAAAAAAATCAGTAGCCCTAGGAACTTGTGGGGAACAAACTAAGGAGCACCTTAAGATTTACTCATATTCCAATTAAAGAACGTGAAAAGTTACAACCAAGATACGGAAATGACGCATTTGAATGGAATAGAGTTTCAAACACAAAAGTATCGAATTAAAGCATTACAACCTCAGTCTGTTGCCCAGTGTATCTGTAATGTTCCTCCACACTGTGACACAGTAGCAAGCTGAGAAGAGAAGGGTTTGCCTGGCTCCTAGTTTCATAGTTGCTGCCTCATGGGAAAGAAGGCTTGCTGGGCTGCCTGCAACTCAAGATGCTAAATTCTGATAGTCTGGCAGATCAAAAGAGGGTGGGAAGCAGAACCGGGGTGTAACCTGTAAGGCAGGCTCCCAGAACTTTACTTCTACCATCTAGGGCTTGTATCTTAAAGCTTCCACAACCTACCAGGCAAGTGCTCTTGGCTGGGCTCGTGTGTTCAAACATGCAGAGTTGTGGGATGCATGCATATTTGAACCATGTCATGTAGCACCCTGTCTGGAGTGGCTCAGCAGTATTTTGCATTGGTTTTGCTGTCTCTAGCATGTCTAACATACAATTGCTAACAGAGAAGTAGCTTTTAGGGAATTTGGAAGCTACCTCTGTCTATCTTTGAATCAGTTGACACCACCACCTCTCGACTGGTCTGCAATGGAAGACCTCTAGACATCAGAAGGCTGAAAACCCTCGCAGGCCACTTTCCCACCTCCACTTCCTAAGCATGCTCCTGCAGTGATCTGATGATGCTTTCGCCCGACGCAATATCCTTCTTTTGCTTGTTTCCATCACCTTTCCCTTAGCTCCAACCGCCCTGGTCCCCCCCCCCCCCGTCATGAGTAACCCTAAACCCTACCCTCCTAGGAATGGGTTTGAGGTTCTGAAGCTCAACTTACTATTGGTGCTTCGTGTGTAAACTCTTTCTTGTAAAGGTCATTTCAGAAACTGGCATTCTGTGAGGTAGAAAAAGCAAACATAGAAATAAGTGTCAGAGCTACAGAGCTGGGGAGAGAAGGCATGAGGAAGATATAAAATAAACAAGATCTCAAGATCCAAAAAAAATGAATGTTTATTTTTGCCTTAGGATGCATATGTACTTGGTGGTGTGACATTTTCTAGACAGGTAGTTGCATTTCTAGATAATTTATGTATTTGTAGCTTTTCTAACCAGGGTGCCATTCCTACAGAAAATATTTTTTTTCCAAGTCTGGGTGAGGATATTTGAATCTCCCCCGTCTCTTGCACATTTTACCATCATTGCTGCCTGTAATAATATACTGTTTTCAGCTGGACAGTGATGGCGCATGCCTTTAATCCCTGCACTCATACAGAAAAACTCTGTCTAGAAAAAACCAACATATATATATATATATATATATATATATATTATTTTCCCAGAACAAACTTTAGTGACATTAGTCTTGATTTGTGTGTGTGTGTGTGTGTGTGTGTGTTATTATAACTGTAATTACTGTGTGTGCCTGGGTGTGCATGATGTGTGTAGGTGCAAGTGCCATGGTGTGCCTGTGAACATGACATGACATTGTAGAGTTCTTTCTCCTCTTTCCACATTTCTGAGGGTTCTAGGGATCATCTTCAGGTTACCAAGTTTATGCAGTGAGCATCTTTACCTCCTAAGTCATCTTTTATTTAACTTTTCATTTTTAAACTGACTTTTTAATGACTTTATATAATTATATGTTATATACTGAATGTATTCAGTCCCATAGCTTCAACACACCCTTTCCTTGCCCCCTCCTGCCTGTTAATCATTTTTCCCCGTACAGCTTGTCTTTACCTTCTTGTCATATATAGCTATATAAAATCTAGGAATCATAAATAAGGGAAAACATGATGTTTGTCTTTCTAAAACTGAGTTTTCTTAAGAATCACTGCATTTGTAAGTGAACCATTTTCCTAACTTGTCATGTTCTTCCTGTCCAAGGACTATTGTAGGAGGATTTTAAAACATGAGGCTTTCCTTGTAGGCTTTTATTGCAGCATTTTATGATAGATTCCACAGAAATGTGCATATGCCCCCCCCCAAAGAGTCACATTCAAGGTAGTTTGGTGGCACAGGCCTGTAACTTTGGTTACTTAAACGAGGACCAAGGACCAAAAGGTCAAGGGTTTTCTGGCAAATTTGGCAAGACCTACCCCCAAATTAGAAAGGATCTTAATTAAAAATGTTTCAAAACTATAATTTAGTAGTTCAGCTTCTACACAGTCTGGAAAGGTAGAAATAACCACTTCTTTTAAGATTAGGAAAATAAAAGCAATGTAACACACACACACACACACACACACACACACACATTTATTTCTTGCACTTAAAAATCCAAAATGCAAATATTTGACAGATTCACTAAATGTATAAAATTTTCATATAAAATTACCAGAGTTAAAACACTGTATGTTGGAGACTACATAATTCAGAAATGCCTCCATAATATTTGCCCTACATGGTTTGCTTCCCCCCAAACCCACAGTTTCTCTGCACTGTTGATGCCCTACACAGATGTGAGAAGTTGAGTGATGTTCACCTCTGGCTATATGCTGTGCACTTAGTGAGAGAGAGGCTCTCCCAGTGGCAGTGGCCACTCTTCTGACAGATCATAGTGGTTCCTTGAGTGTGTGGCATATAGTTAAAGCCTTCTATGTAGTTGGTTTTTACTCTTTGAGGACCCACCACCCAGCTCCCAAATGAATAAATGGAGACTTATTCTTACTTATGAATGCCTGGCTTTAACTTGGCTTGTTTCTAGCCAGTTTTCCTAACAAATTATTGTGTTTCTCTGTAACTACATTTTGCCTCTTGGCTTTTTACTTTATTCTATGTATCTTTCCTTCTTTCTCTGTGGCTGCTGCGTGACTGAGTGATTGGTCCCTGGTGTCCTCCTCTCCTCCTTTTCTTGCTTCTTCTATTCTTCTCTTGAGCCTAGATTTCTCCTCCTATTTATTCTCTCTGCCTGTCAGTCACAGGAATCCCTCTCTCCTGCCTAACTCTTGGACATTCAGCTCTTTATTAGGCTAATCAGATGTTTTAGGCAGGCAAAGTAACACAGTTTCACAGAGTTAAACAAATGCAACGTAAAAGAAAGCAGCATACCTGCATCATTGAACAAATATTCCACAGCATAGACAAATGTAGCACATCTCTAGCTAATAGTCCACAAGACTTCTACAGAGCACCTCTGATGCTGTGTTGTGATTCTATCAGGGATTGAAACACTCTATCTGCCAGAATATCCTTAAGTCAGAATGTAAACTACTCAATAGCTCCAGGAAGTCCCTGAAACTGACGGGATTCACTACTTCCTCTCCTTCCCGTGAGTAAACAGCAAATACTACTGAGAGCCATTGTCAGACAAGCCAACCTTGAAGAAGACAGAGACAACAGACAGGCAGCGTGGGAGGAACACTTTTCAACCTTTTGAGTTACCTACAAGCTGTGCTCTGGGATCCCAGGTTTTGTGAGTTGTCATCCATCTGGGGTAAGCATTGTTTTTGAGTCATCTCTGCTGAAATTAAAAGACTTCTAAACAAGAGTGAAAGAGCCTGACACCAACAGCATGGGTTGTGAGGCTGTGGGACGTGGAAGTGGATAGGATCAGCCTGACTGCCGTGGTGACAGGAAAACTTAGTAATAACTCCCCATTCCTTTTTAGGGCAAAGGCTACATAACCTGAAACAGTTTGAGGGAAATCAGTGCCTAATCGACTGGCTTATCAATGTCATTAGGAACACTTGGTGTTCTCCATTTCAGGTAGCCATAAGTGTCTGGAACGGGAGGACTTCAGAGGAGGAGCAAATGCTATCGAGGGAACCAGGAATAAGAGAAGCTGTGTTTGAATCACAGTTCGGTGAGAACTGCATTCACAGAGGAGTTAAAGGAAAAAACGTTGATCCAGCAGGAACCTCCAATCTGGTATGGAGATTTAGCGGCATGCCAGTCAGGATGTGCCTGCTTGGCAGTAATGGCTGGGTTACCATGGGTAGCACCAACAGCCTTCCTACAGGAGTTAAGGTTTTCTCCACAAGAGGGAGTTCCACATCTAGTACTGTAAACTAGGAAAAAAATCTTGTGACTGGGAGGTCAGAGGTTCTGAGGGGAAAGCATCTTCTATCCTATAATTAGATGGATGTAACACACCTCTCAACTGCCTTTTAAACATCTGTGCTTATGCCGGTAGATTGCCATTGCTGTCGTTCTCAGATCATAACCACTGGTTATGCTGTTGAGTGTGGCTGTGGCACAGTGGCACACCTCTTAGCCATTGGTGGACATCTATAGTCGCCCCCTTTCAAGGCTCAGGGATCACTGAAGAAGAGGGCCTGGAAAAGATGTAAGAATCGAGGAAGGGATGGAGTATTGTGTAACAGTTTCCTCTGAACTTGAAACATTCGTTCTTCAGATAAGCTTCTTAAGGCAGAAAGTAAACAATTCAAAAAAGCTACAGGAAGTCTCTAAAACTGACCAGATTCAATAGGTCCTTCTCTCCCAAGAGTAAACAATAAAGATGGGTAAGTCAAGTCCAGATAAGCTAAACTGCAAAGACCAAGTCAAAGCAAGCTGCCTGGAAGGAACAGCAAACAACCAAGGGTACTGGAAAGAATGCTTGTGGGACTTTGACTAAGAATGGCCTCCATAGGCTCATTTATTTGAATGTTTGGCTCCCAGTTTGGTGGACTGTATAGGAAGGATTATGAGTTGTGGCCTTGTTGGATGATTGGAAGAGGTATGTCGTTGGGATTGGGCTTTGAGATGTCAAAAGCCCATACTGGGCCCAGCACTCTACCCATCTCTGTGTCTCTCCTCTCCTCTCCTCTCCTCTCCTCTCCTCTCCTCTCCTCTCCTCTCCTCTCCTCCCCTCCCCTCCCTTCCCCTCCCCTCCTCTCTTCTTCTCTCTCTTTCCTGCTTGAAGATCACAACATAAAGCTCTCAGGTACTACCCCAGCACCATGCCTGTCTAATTCTTGCTGTGATGATCATGGACTAACCCTCTAAAACTGCAAACCAGCCCTAATTAAGTGCTTTCTTTTATAAGAGCTGCCTTGATCACGGAGTCTCTTCACAGCAATAGAACAGTAACTAGGACAACACTTTTACCCAGTTGAGCTGCCTGCAGGCTAAGCCATGTGCTCTAGGATCCCAACTTTTGTGAGCTGTCAACAATTCTGGAATGTACTTTGGTGATACAGCTGTATTTAAGCCATCTCTGCTTCTGAAAGTAACTCAATCAAACTCATGGGTTCACCAAGTTGGACTTTGGTCTGCCATAGGCTCCCTGTCTGTGATGAGGAGACAAGCATGTGCTGTATCTACCCAAGAAACGTCTTGTCACACAACACCTGACCATTTTGTCTAAATTAATGTTACTGTCCCTTCTCAGTCTCATCAGCACTTGGTCTCTGGCAAAGCCGCGCCTTTCGCACAATCCTCAGCACCAGCGGGGATTATTTCCTTCATTCTTTTGTTCATTTCGCTGCCTTCCCCGTAGGAAAACCATCCTACAGTTGGAGAGAGTGTAGAATATTTTTTCTGTTCAATGTTTAAAGCACTAATACATATTCCCACATGATAATTCCATAAAATATGTCTAAAATGAATGTTTTGGAGAAAAGATGAAAGCATCCTTACATTTAGCAGTTATCTGGGTTGTGCCTAGAACTGTGATTGATAAGGTAGGGATGAATTTAGAGAGAGACGGTTTATGACTTTCTCCTAACTCAGCAAAGCGGGAAGCCTCTGCATTCTCGGGCTGCTTCTTTCTTCATTTCTATCTCCTTCCAGGGACCTTACTCACAGGAGGACTGCCCAGCCAACTGGGAATAGCTATAGGAGTTCAACGGGTGTGTAACTGACAAGTGGACCTAGGCCAACTGTTCAGCCTCCCGAATGTTGCTTCTTCACCTGAACACACAGTAAGTGTTTTTAAAGGTTTTTGTCAGTTGTTGTGAAAACTGACTACAGCCCAGGCTGTGTCCAGTGAATATGCTCACCGAGTTATTGGCTTCCAATAACGGGAGCTTTATTGCTATGAGCTCATGAAATGATCCGATGTTGGTCCTATCACAAGCCAATTTTCTTTGAATAGTGTGTTCATAAGACCTATTTTCAATAAAGACCCTCCTTGGCACCCAGTGAGCATCCCAAAATATGGTATGTGTTATAGTAGCGGAGGTCTGCTTCCTCTCAAAGGTAAAACAAACTAATCACGATGCCATTTCCTGTTGCTTCCTGGTGAGGCAGTGGGATCTGTCCACAGGCCTGTAGGCAGCAGTCTGTCAGTAATGCCTGAGTAATAAGGGCAGTCGCGCGCGCGTGCGTGCGTCAGCAGCGCTGTGCGTCAGCTCACAGTCGTGGGAGAGGTTCAGTAGCTGGTCAGAAAGGCAGCCACCAGCGGACCCGAAGATGAGCAATGCAGAACGGCCTTCCCATGGCCCCAGCCTTAGCATTCCCAGGAAGAGCCTTTTCTACAATTCTGGGCTGGGAACTTTCTCCCTACCTCTTCTACTTTTGCAGTTATCGCTCCACATAGAAATGCAACTGTAGTGTTGTTTTCTCTAGAACTGGCTTTATAAAACCAGTTCATTTCAATTTGCTCTTGTGCTATTCCCAGCGGGAAAGTTGAAGTACATCCATTTTACCTGAAAAATAAACCTTGAGAGAAAGAAAGGGGGAAGGGGAGCTCTAAAGCCAACAGACTCACCAAAAACAGGAGCTCAAGGCTCCTGACAGATTAGTACATTATCACTGAAGAATTTAGGATCTGACATGAGTAATTTAATTTATTGCCTGACCGCATTTCCTTATTTCAAACAGGCTCAAATCATGAGTTTAATCCTGTGATAAGGGACCTCAAGCGGTGTCCGTTTATCTTCATTTCCGGAAGTTTAAACTAGTCTATTTCTTAATTCCTTGCTAGGACTCCTAACAAAGCAACTACCAGGCACGGGTAGTCACTGGGTCTGAGACATACAACAGTTAAACACACAGGTGTGTGCGTACTTGTGTGTGTGTGTGTGTGTGTGTGTGTGTGTGATGTTTCTGTATTTATTACTCTCCACCTTTCAAACAGGAAACTGTAATGGTTATTAATCAGCCCTTTAATTTCTCACGTCACCGTCTTGGAGGAGTTGGAGTTTCTCATTCTACTCTGTCTGAAGTGGCTTGATGCTGATTCTTTGCAAGCTCACGACATGTGTCCCAATAGGAGAGTTTGCTTTAAAAATGTACCCAGCTATTTGTGGGTTGAATACAGCTGGGATCTAGACTGGACCCTAGAGTCAGCCCCCAAATGCAAGACTCCTGCCTGCTAGGACTGCTTTGAGTCTGTGACTTTAGCAGAAACACATTCTGACAGGCTTCCTAGCCTGTGGGTTTAGTGTCTGTGAAGGTGAAGGTGGAGGAAGCAGACTTCACAGTACCTCATTGTCTGTGGAAATTGTCTTTTAAAATGCTGTCAGTAATCATGGTTACTAGCCACATATGGCTGTTAAATTATATTCTGAGTTAATGAAAATTAAATTAAATTAAAATTTGTGTCTGCCAACCACACGGAGAGACTTTCCACGTGTTTCTGACCCCATGTCCGTGAATAGTATAGACATAGAACATTCCCACTAGCATGGGAAGTTCTACTAGATAGTTCTAATCTGTAATCAAAGATACCCATTTTTCACTGATTTCTAGCTTAATTTCCAGCAATGCGCACACTCTTGTTTGTGGCATTACTAACAATAGTATCTTCTATTCATGCTTTTCATGAGTAAGTAATATAAAAGGCAAGCATGGATCCAGGAGAGAAGAGTGCTAAATGGTTGCATAAATGATGTCTCTCTACTTCTCACCTCCTTAGCAACTCACTCTCCCTTGCCTATGATGTACATAGGTTTATAAATCAACAAGGCCTGTGATTAAGTTGGGAGACCATTAAAGGCAATCATCGTATCTCTCCCTTTATCAAGTGAAGCCTCAGCACGTCACCATGTCTGGTTATTGGATAATAAACTATTCAATGAATTTAGAAATTGTATTGTTATATGCATCATTCCCAGAGAAAAATGCAAACTCCCTGATGTAGACAGAGGTTTGTATTCCACCTGGTCCTGCAGCTGTTCGGTCCCAAAGAAACACACAGAGCCTACGTTAATTATAAACTGGTTGGCCTGTTATTAGCTCAGGCTTCTTCTTAACTAACTTTTACATCTTAAATTATCTATAATTCTTGTCTGTGTTAGCCACATGGCTTGGCACCTTTTATCAGCGAGGCATTCTCATCTTGCTTCCTCTGTGTCTGGGTGACAACTACAAACTGAGTCTTTCCTTCTCCCATAATTCTCCTAGTTTAGTCACCCCACCTACACTTCCTGCCTGGCTACTGGTCAATCAGTGTTTTATTAAACCAATACAAGTAACAAAAATTTACAGGGTACAAGACCATTGTCCAACAGTACTTCCCCTTTTATTCTTTTCAAAACAAGAACTCTGAATCTAATCCCTTTGTTTAGCTCTTTTCCTGACCATTATTCATAACAACTTGTAACCAACACTCTAAACAAAGACAAATATTCATAATACATTCTTTGGGAATGTGAGTGTAGTTTTCTAAGCTATTTCTTGATAATTGGGAACTCTAATAATCTTATGGGGACCTAATGAACATTTAGGATTATGGCCAAGTCCTGACTGGAATATTCTGTGAGGTTTGATAATCTGAACCAGCAGTCTTGAAGTTGTTCTGGATGTAGAATTCAGAGGAAACTCCAACAGAGGTGCTCTAAAAAGTTGTATCATCTGGACCATCCCCTATCAGAGATTTTTTTCAGGGGGGGTCTTCCTTGATCAAACCTGATTTTTCTTAACCCAGAATAAACTCACAACCTCTCATTTCCTGTGGAAACAAAAGTAAAACCTCTTCTCCAAAGTAACATATCTTTTTACTTAAAATCTGAAGTAAAGACATTTTAAAAATATGTATGTTGGATTAATTCAACGGCATTTATAATCAAATGTCTTTTAGCAGTTGCTACTTCTTCCTCAGCAGTCAAATAATGCAAAGACAACACAATAACATACAGTATCCAGATTCTTTGTATATTTTTCATCATTCTTTTCTATTGTATTTTTTTTTTTTTAGACAAAGTTTCTCTGTGTATCTTTGGCCATCCTGAAACTCACTCTGTAGACCAGTTGGTCCTTGAACTCACAGAAATCTACCTTCCTCTGCTTCCCAAGTGCTGGGATTAAAGGTGTATGCCACCACACCCAACTATTCTCTTTCTTCTTTTTTTAAGGACTTTATCCTCTTTCTTTTCTCTCCCAAGCCTATATATATTTTTAAATGCACTGTAAACTGTTTAGATGTTTTTTTCATCTGAATCTGTCTTTACTGTGTATCTCTCTTTTTCTGACCACATGAGCTTTTAATTTGCTAAGTGATATGGCTAGGATTAAAACTGTGGTTTTGATGACTGGATCCACCCCCTTCCTTAGCTTTCTGAGAGTCTGACTTCATGGTGGAGGTACTGGTGGCAGCCATGCTTATTGTCACAACTCTATGGAGTTTCAAGATCCCTGGCACCACCAAGAAGCATGCTGTTGGCTACTGATGAACATCATCTAAGCATTGGTTGGCAGGGCCTCTTAAAATAGCTGCAAGGTTTTTGCAGATAAAGCTGAGTCAGGAAGCCTCTCTTAAATGACATGCTTGCCTCCAGCAAACAGAGCCCACCCAAGAAAATGCTGCTGCCTAGAAGCCATGCTTAACTCTATTCCTTTGTGTCTAGAATTACTTCCTAAGCTCTCTCAGGTTTTATGTGAATATAGTTGCCCCATTTTGGCACCATTCATAGACAGAGTTTCTGTCCCACCCCACAGTTCATATCAAGCTGCAATTTAATAATGCAAATGAGGAACCCTTGAGGAGCTTCAACACTCCTACTTCAGAAGTGCTCCAAAACTCATTCCTGAGAGGGGCTCCAGCACTCCTGCCTGAGGGGTGCTCCAACACTCCTTCCTGAGAGGTGCTACAGCACTCCTGCCTGAGGGGTGCTCCAACACTCCTTCCTGAAAGGTGCTCCAACACTCCTTCCTGAGAGGTGCTACAACACTCCTTCCTGAGAGGTGCTCCAATACCCCTACCTGTGAGGTGCTCCAGTACTCCTACCTGTGAGGTGCTCTAATGCTCTTACCTGAGAGGTGCTCCAACACTCCACTTGGGAGGTGCTCCAACACTCCACTTGGGAGGTGCTCCAACACTCCACTTGGGAGGTGCTCCAACACTCCTTCCTGGGAGGTGCTCCAAGACTCCACTTGGGAGGT
>NC_022017.1:17154402-17169357 GCF_000317375.1 Microtus ochrogaster
ACTCCACTTGGGAGGTGCTCCAACACTCCTTCCTGGGAGGTGCTCCAAGACTCCACTTGGGAGGTACTTCAACACTCCTAACTGAGAGATGGTCCAACATTCCTAACTGAGAGGTGCTCCAATACCCCTACTTCTGAGGTGCTCTAACACTCCTACCTGAGAGGTGCTTCAATACTTCTTCCTGTGAGGTACTCCAACACTCCTTCCTGAGAGGTGCTCCAATGCTCCTTGCTGAGAGGCGCTCTAAACACTCCTTCCTGTTTATCCTATGCTCACTAGAAGCCTCAGTACTTGGACCCACAGGTCACAAGGACTCATGTCATTCTGACAGTTTCCCAAGGTCTTAGCAGTTATACCTACTTCCCTTTGATCAAAGCTTGGAGTAAGTTGTTAACTACAAGGGAAAAACAGTTAAGAGTTCAGCTCTGTGATTTGGCACTCAGGCAGCCGTTCTCCAGGGAAACAAAGTACTAACTCAGAGTTAGCTTCATAATTCATGCTAGAAATCTCTTCAAGACTAAAAAGTCTGGCCTCTTACCAACCATCTGGTTCATTCAGCCGCCTCTGCTCCTATCAGAATTCTGAATGCAAAACCCTGCCAACAATTAAGTGTTGAAACCATTTCTAGAGGTTCTTAGACATGAGTTAGGACTGTGGGCCGGTTCCAGGGAGGCATTTGAAATGAATGAGACTTTGGGATGGATATTTGCAGTCTGCCTTTGCAAGTTTTACAGATGAGGAGGATGAGAAATTTTTGTTTAGCTTAGAGCCAACTAATTAAAAGGCTGATTCCAAGCTGTCCAAAGCAAACATGGAAAAGGAAAAGATACTGGGTGGTTTTGGAGCATGATTCCAAACACCACAGATCATGTTGGGGAAACATCCTTAGGTATCTGGGGATGGATATTAATAAAGATGGCAACTGTGTCAAAACCATAAGAGCCAGGTCATCCTTTGCTGAAAGTTAATAAGCAGGAGGAAGTGGAAGGTTGCTCATTATTTTTAATGACCTCAGTTCCCCAGAGAGCCCGCATCTCCCTGTCTTTGCAGTCTGCTTTCTTCCAGGTCATTACAGCACGCTAAACTCTGAGAAGGATAGCTTTGTCTGAAAGAGTTCATGCCAGGGCTTGAAGTCTTGGGCTGAAGGGTTGTTAATCACTGTACCAGTGCCAGGGTGGCAATGCAAAGATGAGTCAGAGACACAGTCCACAGAGCCTTCCCTGTACCTGACTGCCCTGGCCTCCCTTCTTAGCATGATCACAGTGACCACCTCATCATGGTCGTCCATTCTCCAAATGCTTCATCGTTCTTGGCGGATGATATAAGCTTCAACCATTCATAACAGTTCCTCTGACTCTGGCAAATCAGAGGCATTGTGGTGTGGTCAGAAGTAGCCTGCAGCCTTGAAAATGTTCCTTTGTGTGTGTGTGTGAAATATACACGTATATATATTTTATACAATAAATATTTATAAACACAGATGTGGTTTAATTATATGTGAATACATATTTGCATATATAAATTCCTAACCACATTTGCATATTTACATAAGCATTAATATAATATTAAATAAATATATTTGTTGCAAATATAAACATATGCATTTTAAGTATTTATATATAAAATTAAATATATAAAAATTTATACTCAAAAATATGTTATATATATTGAATTATATGAAAAAAATATAGTTTACTATTTCTGTTATATTTTCTATTTCTATCATTTAGTCCTATAATATACATATATATACATATATACAATATAATAGAAATAGAAAATATAATAGAAATAGTAAACTATTGTTTTGTACACTATATTGTATACATAATAGAAATATATATAGTTTTTTAGACTTTTTCACTTTGTTAGTTCAATCTACACTATTTATATTACCAATTGTGTTCCTCATTTAGTGCAGGCAGGGCTCAGTACCAAATCATTGGCTACCAAAAGGCCTGAAATCTCAGAGATAAATTTAGAAGGGTATGTAGTAAACTCATTAGTAGTGAAATGAAAAAATCATAACCTATCCTTCAGTTTACCATGTTATTAATAGAAAATAAATCCTCAATTTAGGAATGGAAATGTTTTATAATTTAGTACAATAAACTTACAAAGATGAAATAAACCATACACATACACAGGTTTCAGCTCCAAATTCTACTTTGGGTAAACCTACTGTCATGGTCTCCTTCCCAAATAAGGGCCAAACTACATGTGCTTTAGGAAGCCCTTTGAACTTTTCTGTCCACGAATCCATGTGTTTTGAAAGGGAGATAAGAACTCGGAAGAAGGGCCTGGAATGGGTAACTGGCACTAAGTGTGTGTGGGGCTGGAGGCGAAAATGGCATTTCTTTTTCATTTTCTTTTTTTTCTTTTCTTTTTTCCCCAAAGTGGATGGAGCTGAGTCTTTTGACATGCTTCAGGCAAAATCATCAGAGGCACACCCTATTTATAAACTCAATAAACACTCTGCCCAGTGTATGTGTGTTTCCACATGAGCATCTGTGTTTTTTAAACAAAATAAATGGTTCATTCTGCCAGAAGTACTCAAGCAGCCTAGCCTTGCAAAAGTAAGCATCGCTGGAAACACAGTATATGTTTATTCATTAGCCGCCAGCTTCTTCTGGGCGCAGTACCCACACACACGGGCTGTTTAGTGTGGAGTTTAATAACATTTATGTAGAGCCGTGCTGGGGACCATCATGGTAGAGAAATCTCTGCCCTGACAAACATACTGTTTTGCTTGTCTTTATTCAAGAGAAGAAAATAGGATTGCCCTTGCCTTATCTAAACACTGCCCCATGGTTGATGGGTTAAAAAAAAAATCGGCTTACTGTCATGCTAGAAGGTGAAGAACGAGGCCAGCCCGTTTAAAAGAAAACTGAGCACATTTTAGTTTTCCCCAAAGCCCAATAGATTCAGTTAGAGCTCTTGTATTTTTATTCCTTCCGCAATAATTTAGGTTTGCCTCGTGACAACCGTCTACGGTTGTTTGATCTGTTTAGTTGGAAGGGGCAAACGTAATCAGCTGCTGAGCAGAAAACTAATTAGGAAAGAAAGGGCTCATCGGATTGTAGAAAAGTGAAACGATGAACGAAGAAAATAAAGTAAATGTTCTGTTCAATCATCAGCTGAATTGGAGTGAGTTACCAGAGCCATCTCCCAGGCCACCCAGCCTCTCTAACCAATGTGTTATTCAGAGTCTGTGGGAAGGTCATCAAATACTACTCATGCAGTTCCCAGTGTCAAGAGGAGGATGTTCGTATGCAGGGGGTCCTTTATTAGCTATATAGAGACGAATGTATATTGATTGCCTTTCACTATTTCAACAAGACTCTGAATAGCGCTTCCCTTCTGCAACCCATCCCCACCCAAATCAAAGCTGTGCTGACCTACCCACAAGAGGGCGAGGCACTCACTGGCTTAGCTGAAGCAGGCTGAGTAGGAGAGAAACCACAGAGAAGCGTGTATTTGGAAAATTAGCTGTGTCCAATTGTGCTATCTGTCGACTTCACTCTGATGATGTTGAATGCTCTAGTGTGTACAATTGGGATGTAGTGCTTGTAATAAACCCTCACTTAGACTAAAAATAGGTTTTCAGCATCTCTGCCTCTTTTGTCATTTCCCTTGTCAAGACCGTTGAGTTACAAAGTGCCGGAGCACATGGGAGAATTCCTAAAAATAGGCAACGTTATTAAGAGCCTGGGGGAATATGATGCCATAATTTGCTTTCTAGATACAACTTTAAAATCACTTTACAAGAATCATGGCTCAATTATCATAAAATTCCTATGGAATTACATACTCTGTGAAAATCAGTATTGCTCGCTTTGGTCCACATGTTATTACAATGGGTACCGTGGTCTGTGGGGAAGTCCAGACAAGGCAGATAAAGGATGGAGGTAACCAGGAGGCTGAAAGTCAGAGGGAAGCAGTGAGCAGTGACAATGTATCTCATCAGAGAGAGAGAGAGAGAGAGAGAGAGAGAGAGAGAGAGAGAGAGAGAGAGAAAGAGAGAGAAGATCTTGGAGCTCTATGCAATGACATGTCTCTGTGTACTTCCCCTAAAGCTTTCCTCCATGAAACTAGGGCTATGCTACCATGCCCCTTGCCAAAAGAAAGAAGTCCCAGGATTGGCCAGGAAGGAGTAAGTGGAGATTTCAGAAAGGTCATTTTCTTCCAGGAACAATACAAAAAAAAATTTTTGGCTGCTTGCTCTAGCCAAGAAATGTTGAATTATAGTTCTTTATTGTATGATATATGCCTTTCCTTGTAAAACACATCTTTAGGGAAATGTACCAGTGTTCTTTCCCACCCTCACATGCTGTCAGAGTATTTTATTATTTAATGTTATGTTTTACAGTTTGAATTTGCTGGACGTTATCCACCAAGATGGGCTAACTCAAAAAAGCAAAGTCCATATCTCAGTAAATAGCTGTACATCAGCCCACTCCAACTGCCGTTCTCCAGATCTCATTCCTCGGGAGGCAAAACAACCATAGGCTGCTTTAATTTCATCTGATTAACGGTGTCAGGTCTAGACAATTTCTTGATAAGAGTTCTTGAGGAAAAAAAAACAACCAAAAAACCAAAAAGAAAAATACCTCTATCCAGAAAGCAGTGATGCTAAGTCAGACCTTTTCCAAATAATAGCAGCCAGTGGAGGGTATTTTTCTACTGTATGGATGAAACAGGGCTGGACCCTGGCTGGCTGTTTATGAGTCCACATCTGCCAAAGACCTTGAATTTGTGACTCAAACTAGCTGGTTACCCAAATTCAAAAATCAGAAAATTCTGTATCTTTCTCCTACTAGCTCTTTGCGATTTGCTTCCATCTTCTGTGAGGCTTCTGTTTGTACTTTGATGCTCTACAAAAGCCTCTTAGACTGTAATTATGTTCTGAATTATTCTGCTAATAACAATGAGAAATATATTGGCAAGATACCAATCCACGGTACTAAAAGCTGATATTTTTAACAAAGTTGAGCTTTAGTCAAACGTATGTCTAGGAATCTCATCATATTCAATCCATTAGTTCTAAAACTGTGTGTCTAGTAGTCCTCACTTGTCTCCCACTGTGCCCCTAGCACCTAGGATCAGTGGATAGTGTCAGCAGAAGGAATGGATAGTTTAAGGTAGCTTCCAAGATAACCCACTTAAAATGCTGTTTTTATGACTCATCACTGCATTGCTAAGTGTCATTTCCTGCAAAAAAAAAAAACAATTCAAAACAAATCACACAGGTAACAGCTGATGACCTTCTTTTGGAGGGAAAACATACAAATAGATAAATAGTAAAACAATCAGTAGAAATTTAATATAACAGAAAAGCTACGGATGGTGTGATGTTTGGAACACACGCACACACACATTCACACACACACACATTCACAAGCATACAAACACTCTCTCTCACACCCGGGGTAATATGTGAAACAATATTACTAAGGAACAGAGCTTTGAAGAGTAGATATGAGTTTATACGGTCAGAAGGGTTAAGACAGGATCAACCTCACATTCAATTGATCAGTCTGTATTTCAACTATCTCCATCTAATAAAGGTGCTTATATAACACGGGAGAAGCTCAACGATCTGGGTAAAGGGGAGTTGGCAATATCTTCTATCACGTGGGAGAGTGACAAAAATCACTCTCATTCTATACAATAGCAAGGGGGAGGTGTAGTAATAGGAGCGGCGGGGCTGCGTCCCCAGCACCCCGGCCACCTTCATGGCTAGCTTATGCCCCGAAATAATTACACGGACACTGTATTCATTTAAACACTGCTTGGCTCTTTAGCTTCTAGGCTAATTCTCACATATTAATTTAGCCCACTTCTTATAATCTATCTATAGCGCCCCAAGGTGCGCTTACCAGGAAGATTCTAGCATATGTCCATCCTGGGTCGGAGCTTCATTGCGTGTGCCTCAGAGAGCAGAGCTCTCACCTCTGCCCGCAAGAGTGGAGCATCGTGTATCTCTGAGGCGTCTGCCCCCGAGAGGAGAGCTGTCGAGTCTCTGAGCTCACTTCCTCTTCCTCCCAGCATTCTGCTCCATTCACTCCTCCCACCTACGTTCTAACCTATCAGGGCAAGCAGCTTCTTTATTTAATCAACCAATGACCTTCCTCCATCAGGGAAGCGCTTCTGGTAGTGAGGGATTCAGTTCCTATGCAGCTAGGCAGAGTTTTGGTGAAATCTGTTATTCAGATAGTGGGGGCAGCAGCAGCAGCAGCAAATCTCAGAAGGAAATGACCACCAGATGGCCAGTGTGCAAGTGACCTCAGCAAATAACTCCAGCCACCTATGGAGGAGCTTACTGGGTGACTTCAGAAGTTACTTCTGTCCCCTCATGGAACTCAAACCAGGGGTAGTGGTTGTAACACTAAGATTCATCAGTGAACAGCACTTAGCAAGAGCATAAAGCTTTGGTGGGGAGTGTGGGGGAGCTGAGCAAGAAGTAGCCTTAGGTTTAGAAACCTGTCCTGTCCTTTCTTGTAGTAGAAGCTGCGAGCCTGCTTTTCGTCCCGCCCAGCTCCCGCATGGCTAGCTTTACACCAGAAATAACAACACACAAATTGTATTCACTTAAACACTGCTTGGCCCACTAGCTCTAGCCTCTTAGGGGCTAATTCTCATATTTTGCCTAACCCATTTTTAGTAATCTGTGTAGCACCAGTCTTACTGGGAAAGATTCAGCACGTCTGACCTGGTGGCTTGCTTCATCGCGTCTGCCGGGGATAGGGGAGCATGGCCTCTGTCTGAGGCGTCTTACCTCACTTCCTCTTTCTCCCAGCATTCTGTTCTGTTTACTCCACCCACCTATGTTCTAACCTATGAGGGCCAAGCAGTTTCTTTATTTTTTAACCAATGACCTTCCTTCTTCCAAATTCCTCTAAGAACACACTTCACTTCATGCCTTAAGGAAACATCTTGCATAGAATGTGAAGGATTTACAGTACAACCACCTCATCTGAGATCCCAGGAAACATTGACACAGAGTGCAATAACCTTTTCCCTTTGAAGTTCTGTGGAAGGCAGTCAAAGCCACAGCACCTCTCTCGGGACACGGCAAGGACGCTGGACTCCGCGGGAGCATTCTTTCCAATCTGATCCAGAAAGCTCTCTACCATCTTGGTCTTTCATACCAAGCACAAAGACCTGCACACAGTTTTTGGTTCAGTGGCTTCCCAAGGGAGATAATTAGAGATACAGAAATAAGAAATAAATTCTCTTTAGACTGTGTGGTGCAGTCTGCAAATTCTATGTTGACTTCAACAGATATTGACACCAGGCATGTTTGTGTTGCTTTTATTTCAGTTATTTTAGAAGTAGAAGCCAGCATGTTACTATTTTTAGACATAAATCAGAGACATTGGTATCTCCATACAGTGCAAATATTTCAGGGATTTTGAAAATATAACGGAAGCTCATTCTAACTTCAAGGTCTGTTTGCAGTGTGCCTACCCACTGAGACTCCACCCACAGACTAGAAGTTCTCTTCACACAGATTTTCTTTCAGTCAATACCCTTTTTTCTTAATAAAATATATGATATATTTTCAAAAGTGGAAGACAATTATTTTACCTTCTATCATCATTAGATATGGTCCTTTTCATTTCCTGTCACTAGATAAACATTTGACTACTATGTTGTTTTACCCTGAGTTGGACGAGAGAGGGCACTCATGTATTTCACTTGGAATTGAGAACACATTTTGTTACCAGCAGTTAAAGGATTGACTAGGAAAAAAATATCTTTTTAAAAAATGGGCAGAAAAAAATGTAAAATTAGTATAAAACATTGATACACATATATAACTTTTACAAATAAGTCAAACATAAAAGAACTTTTGGAAGATTATCATATAAATGGCATTAAAGGGATTTTGACAAGCAAACGCAAATATGAACAGACATAAAAATCCTTTTCTACTAAGCTTGACTTAATTCAATCTGAAATAAGTAACAATTGAAAAAAAGACATAGTTTAAGAATGATGAGAAAAGCGTTCTTAAATTCAAAATTTAGCAGAAGCTGGGGTTTTGACTTGAAAAGATTACTCTCCTCTAGATAACATCTATAACATGGAATAAAATTACTCAATTTAAAGTAGACGACAATGGGATGGTCTCTCTTCAGCTCCAGGGAGGGTTTTATCCTTCTAAAACACAGTGGCCCCGATGGCAATCCCTAGAGTCCCTTTGTGTGTAACTGATGCCTGAATCCCTAAAAACCAAGAGTTTGCTTCTGCTGTACCCTTTGCTCCCATGATCACACCACTCTTGTAGAGGATCCCAGAGCTTTGCAGTCCAATGGACCATTACATCTGCATTTCTTTCCAGCAACCATTTGTTAAAAACATGATCCCAATGAAAGATCCAGAGGGTTTCCTTATGGACCTCAGAGGGGAACAGAGTCTGGAGACAGCACTCAACAAAGACCAAGATGTCAACCACACAGCCGGAAATAATTGAAACGTCACAACAAAGAAACCAGACCTTTCCCCATTTCTAAAGATAGGGAATAATTGTTCCAGCAAATATTTAGTTCAGAGATATAGAATGCGACATAACTTTGTTCACTTTAAGATCCCCAGAGCTTCCCTGCTCCCAATGCGGAGAAGCCAGCTCAGCTAATCTGCTTTTATCGAATACTTGGCTAACAAACAGATAGATTTGTGAGCTGGGGCCTGTTGCTTATTGATCCTTTCATGGTTCTCTTGAGTTGTAATTACAACTGTTACTCCAGACACTTTGTCAATGGGAAATGAGGATTCAGTATATAAGGAAACCAGTCTTACAGCTGAAGCGTGACATAAAGGGACAGGCAGTGTGTTATTCCCCCTTATTACAATGGGCAGTTGGAGCAAGCGAGGCCATGGAAGCGGAGGAACAACTCCACATTAACTGAGAGCACTGAGTCCACCAATGAGAGATTAGAAGCAGGAGGGGGAGGGAGGGGACAGGGCACACCACAGCACAGTGGCATGCTGTAGCAATTCACTCGGACTCTTCTGTCTTCGGGCCCTTTATATTGTTGAAAATTAAAAACTCCAAAGAACTTAGATGGATTGTACCGATGTAAGTAAGTTAATTAAAATTGAAAAGTAAAATATTCATTAGCTTATTTTAAGATGACAATCAACGTTTTTTGGTTTTTTTTTTAAAAAAAAAAACAAAAAACATCTACTTCTCCCATTTTGTTCTAAGAATGGAATGGTTTGGAACTTTTGAAAACCTGTTTTAAGGTACAGCATATCTGACTCTTGACTCAATCTTTTGTGATTTCTTGTTTTGAAACATGAACGAGTATAAACTCTCTTTTATGTTTATACATACTTACATACAATTAAAAAAAAGGTGGGAAATTGTAATAATCTGTCTGTTTAAAGTGAATATTACCTGTGTCATCAAAAATTAAGCACTAGACTTTCTTTTTCTGTTTTCAGCATCGTGCCCATGAAAAGGCTTGTGATGGTGAAGGATGAAGAAAACAAGAACAGGTTTTGAATTTTGCCCTTGACTCTGTTCTTACCCTGTAGAAGATGAAATTGTGGGTGCTGCCAATTTCCAGCAATACCACCAGGAGAGAATCAATGTAAATGAAAAAGCTGGGACTTTGGTGGACATGGGGAAGGTTGAGGCTACTTAAAGATAGAAGAGAGTTGGCCAGGTGATGGTGGCACACGCTTTTAATCCCAGCACTCAGGAGGCAGAGGCAGAGGCAGGCAGTTCTCTGTGAGTTCGAGGCCAGCCTGGTCTAACAGAGCTAGTTCCAGGACAGGCACCAAAGCTACACAGAGAAACCTTGACTCAAAAAATTGAAAAAAAGAAAAAAAAAAGATGGAAGAGAGTCCTGTAGTGATGGCTCCACCATCAAAGGTTAGGCTCACAACCAAAACAGGAGGAAGAGCAAGATTGGTTTAACTTCCAGGGCTTTCTTTTCTAAGGGCTATTTGAAATATCTCCAAGTAATAGGTAGAGAAAAATCTACATGATTGGTTATGTGCAGTTGCTAACATCAAAGACAGTTATGAATTACACGACTCTCCGATTAACCAGAGTCTAAGAGAGGATGAAGGTAAAGATTCTGATGCATCAGTCTGGAATGTTTTGTATGACTTCAGAAATGAAACTCAGGAGGAAAAATTAAGTCATAGTTTCTTAAAGATGACTTGTAATACAAAATCTAAAACTATATTTGTGAATATTTTATGGCCAGTTACACTGGCCATCATTATGGTTTGGATGTGGAATGCACTACCACAGGCTCAGGGGTTTCAGTACTTGGTCCTTAATTGGTAATACTGTTTTTTTGGCGGCTGTGGGATGTTTAAAGGTTAGGATCTCAGTGAGGGAAGTGCGCTCCTAGAGGTGAGTCTTAGGTATTGCATCCTGGTTCCAGTTCTGACCCAGAGTCTGTTTCCTTGTCTGCTGAGGAATCTTAGACACATGTATGCTTCTGTCTTGAATTCTGCTGTGTCTCCCCAACTTGGATGGACTGCGCTCTTTCAGGTAGCGAGTCAAACAAATCATTCCTCCTTTGAGCCGTCTCTTGTGAGGGGTTTGGTCACAGTGAGAGAAAGTAGCTACCTGCAGGTGGCATGGCTTTCTATTCCCAGGTGACTTGAAGCATCTTGAGTGGTTATTCGGAACACATTGGTTCAGTCCTTTATCAAGAGTTCCCAAGTGAGTGGACAACTCTTATGCACACGGAGGAGAGAAGGAACTTTTATGGAAAATAATGTAACAATGATGACACAAACTAAATGACCTCCCTGGAGGTGTCTGGGTTACCTACCTGCAGGGGTCATGGCTGGTACAAGCAGATGCATGTGGCATCATGGAGCCGCCTTTCCTATAGTGTTAAGTTCACATCCTGTTCCTCCTAATTCCACAAGTTCCTGCTGTCATTTCTTTCGTCTTAGGTCACTGTATGGATCGTGCCTTTCCTCAGTTTGGAACCTTTTCTACCTTCTTTCGCTTCTTAGAAAAAAATTAGTTTAGATGTTCCTTTTTTTTTTTGACTTGTTTGTTTATAGATACAGGGTCTTTTTGTGTAGTCCTCACTGTTTGGAACTCTGTAGACCAGGCTGACCTCAAACTAAGAGATATACCTGCCTCTGCCTTCCAAACGCTAAGATTAAAGGTACACACTATCACCACCTGATTTAGATGTTACTTTTAGCTAAGCATTCTACTTTGAATTTCCCTAATTTATGTTAGGCCACTCCCTGACCTCTATCATTCAAAATAAGGACTGTAATAAATCTATATTTTTTTCATTTTTAAAGGATAAAATGTTTAAGTTACAGTAATATGGGGCAAGGGATAAAGATTACTAGATTACTCTATGTTGCATTAAATTCTACTTCTATTGATCTATCATGGTTATCTATCATCTATTACAGTTACTAAAGTATGGTATGTGGAATTTTCTCTCTCAATTAAAAAAATTGTTACTAAATCTTCCTGTTCTTCAAGACATGTGTTCTTAAAAGAAAAAGAGTTCTTTAGGGCTGGAGATATGGCTCAAGGGAGAATAGTACTCACTGCTCTTGCAGAAAACCCCAGTTTTGGGTCTCAGTATCCTCATTGTGGCTCACAGCTATCTGTAACCCTAGTTCCAGGGAATCTGATAGCCTTTTCTGGCCTCCGTGGTTACCAGGCACTCTTACAGTGAGCATACATATATGCAGGCATACATATTTATGCATCAAATAAATATTTTTTAAAAAAGAAGAAATATTCTCTATATAAAGTTATTCATCTTTCTTTTGAATGTATGTAACATGGAAGTATTTTTATATCACTTATTTGCCAGCCTCCCTTTACATTGATGATTAATCTTGACAGTTAACTTGATGGGTTTTAGAATAGCTACATAAACATATCTCTCGGCATGTCTATGACAGATTATCTGATAATGTTACCTGAAATGGAATATCATCCTACATGTTTGCAGTATTATGATATGGGCTGGGGTCCCAGAGTGAATAAAAAGGAGAAAGCAAGCGGAGCACAAATATTCATCTCTCTTGGTTTTGTGACAGCAGATCCAATGTGACCCAACCATCCGCTTCCTGCTTTTGCTGCCATGCCTGCATTGTCATTATTACCTGCCCTGAAATGGTAAGAAAAAGAAATTTGTTTGCTTGTTTTTGGTGACATAGTTTGTCACAGCATTGAGAAAGTAGCTAATACAGAAGTACCAGGAGTGGGGTTATTTCTGTGAGACCTTTACTTAGTGGTACTAAAGCTGTTCGACTGGTCTGCAGGGTTTATATGGAAGATCTTGGAGCTTTTCTTTAGAAAAACCTTCACATTCTGTGAGCAGATACTGCTGAGACATTCTAATAGGTGTTCAGAAGATAAAAAGGATGAGAGAAATATAGACTGGGAAGCTGAGCTCATGAAGTTTCAAAGGGGATACCAGGACTCTATTCGGAACTGGTAAAGAGGCCATTCAGGTTATATTCTGGCTAAGAACCTGACTGTTGTTTGCTCATGTTCTGAGAACCTAAGTGAGGCTGAAGTTAAAAGTAATGGACTAGTGTTTCTGCTGGAAAACTTTCAAAGCAGGCTTGCATACAAGCTGTGGCATGGTTATTGATCACCACTCTAATCCAGGTCTACACTGGAAGCAAGCAACACAGGACAAAAAGATAGGAAAAGTATGTAATTTGCTGAAGAAAAGAGCTTGAGAGATTTAAAATTTCTTCTAAGGCTATAATTCTAAAAAAGAAAATTCATGTTCTACGCTGGCTCAGCAGGATAAAAGCTTTTTAAGGGAAAAAACCAACTCCCCAAAGGCTGCAACTTGTAAGTTCATCTGAAAGGAGGGACACTAAGTTGGGAAAGCCAGTGAAGGGGTACTCTGGTCAAGGAAAACAACCATTTGGGGAAATACTTCCCCAGGGCAAGCACATATCAGTTGTAACTTAAACTGTGCTTCAAGGGGACCGAGGCTCCATCTCAGCTAGCAGCAGAAATTAGAAGTAATTTCATGTGGTACTACTTTTACAGGTATTAAAGAAGCAACAGTGGTGAATTCCTGAGTGTCTTGGACCATGGAAAGCTGTTGAATATGTGGGTGAGAGTCCCCATAAAGAGACACTGAGGCAGGCTGGTTCCTGAGACCATGGTGAAACCTAAGTTGAATAGAGAGCACAGGAAGTGGAGACGCCATGACCGTGGGATTTTCAACAAAGACGCTGTAGGCATGGGCTGGAACCAGCTCAAGAGAGAGGCTGTGTGTGTTGAAAGGGACAGAGCTGGAGGGCAATGCTACTCACGCCCATTGGAATCCAGATGATTTCATTATGAGCCCCGAATATCAGACACTGAGCTATAGTATAGAATTTGATGTTTTCCTTGCTGGGGGTTGGTCTTCCTTTGAGGTGCTCTTTCTTTGCTATGCCACCGTTTCTTCCTCTTGGAATAGGTGTGTGTACTCTGTGCTATTAGGCACTGTAACCATGTGAGTTGTTTATTTTACAGGCGCTCACACTTAAGAAGTTGCCTTGAGTCCCAGGTGAGACTTGGCTTTTAAAGTTTGGGATGATTTAAAACCCAGCAGCAACACCAACTATGTGGACTTGTGAATTCAGACTAAGTGCGTGGTACATTTAGTCGAGTTGGCCATGTGTAGATGGGAAGAAGGAGTGGAAGGTGGCAAGGGGTTTGGGGCTTGACAGTTGATCTGAGCTGCCAGTTTGACAAATTTATCATTACTATAGAAACACATCTCTAGACGTGTTTGTCAGGGATTCATCTAGATGAGGGAAATTGAGGATGGAAGACCCATGCTAAGTATGAACTTTCTTGGGCTGGACTGTCCAACAGAACTGATAAGTAAAAGAAAAACATAAGGTGAGCATAGGCATTTATTATCCCCCTGCCTCTCGGGTGCAGATGTGACATGATCACATGCTGCCATGTGTCCGTTGTCATGAAGGATTGTGTCCCCTAGAATATAAGCTAAAACTGACAGTAAAAGTTACCAATACAATTGTCTTCTGGCCCAGGCTCTCCCAGATTTTCCTCGTGGGCACTGAGCCTTTGACAGTAGCTATGCGTTCTTCCTGCCTTTGTAACCTCCTTGTACACGAGTAATCCATTGTGACTGGTCACTTTGTCACTGGTATCTCGGGCTTCTCTAAGAATTGTTAGATATCATAAACCTTTTAAATTTCAATCTGGAGAATCTGCTCAAATGAAATAGGTGAATTACTGAAAATACCACATACTTCGACAGAGAGATATCTGGAGGACGTAGAGAAATAAAGCTGGAACAATGCTAGAAGCTTCCATCCTGCTGGCTAGCTTGTGTTGGAATCTGCTAAGGGAATAAAATGTCATCAGCAGTCTTACTCAGCTGTGAACCCTGTAAACTATACTACCTGCCCGGCAAGATGTCCTCACTGGTGCAATAGTGGCCTGACTGGTATCCAGTGGGCAGCTGTTTTCTGATTGGAGCTGAAGCCTGTTCTATGGGACAGAGGTAATGCGTTGTAAAAATGCTATGACAGAGCAGGTCGTCTGCACCAGGGGGAAGCTCCTGCTACTGTTTTTATGAATGGACGTGATATGCCTGTCAAATCACCTTCAACTATGTTTCTCTCGTGCCTCCAGTTTTGCCAGAAGAGCTGCTCCTTTCAATGGGCTACAGTTACAGAAGAGACTCATAGTTGTGAATCAGCGACGGTTGAACACTTAGTCCTGAATGAAGCAACTACACAACTGTCTCTGACATTTAGGGAACATGGCAGACGAGGGAGTGGAAAAGGCGTAGGCGCCAGAGGAAGAGTTGGGACATTGTGAATTATCATCTGACTGGACATGGCACGGCATTCATCCTTTTGAACACTGAGCAGCTGTGGTTATCTGCAAGAAAGCTGGGTCTGCAGCACAGACATTAAGGGCCTCATTGAACAAATGGGACCTCCTGA